>NW_017307550.1:171924-173262 GCF_000935625.1 Nanorana parkeri | reverse complement strand
GGGTGATTTTCATGTTTTGGGGTGGGGGGTTTAAATGAAGCAGTTATTTAAAAAGTTATTTTTCAGGGAGAAGGTCCACTTTAACAGATTTTCCTAAACTGAAATCGCTACTGCAGAATTACAGCAACCATTCAAGGTCGCCCAGCATCCTCAGTAGGCACAGTCCCTCCATTCCCCCACAGTGCAGTGCTCAAGCCTGAGTGCTCACTCCACAAGTACCATCCCTTGTGGGGCAGGGTGGTATGTGTAAAGTATGCAAGTACTGATTTTTCAGAAATGTGAATCTGCATTGGATCTTTGGGGCATGCTAGGAAGCTTTGAAAGTGATTGCTGTAACAATGAAGGTGTAATCTGGCACTTTGTGGTGCCTAGTGCTATGCAACAGTTACTGTAATACATGTTTTCACAATATAGGTGTATGTTAAAATGTAATGGCAGATCAGGGTCTCAAGGGTACAGGAACAGAAGGGGGTGGATGGTATTGCCCAGCAAATTATCACTAAAACCCAAATGTTCCCCAATCCAGACACAAATAGACACCTTAAACAGCACACACTAATATCCAAGCTGCCACCACTAGAACTTCCAAGCTTGTGAGAAACCTTGCTCCGGACACCTCCAGTCAGTACACTCTGCACTTGAACAACTGACACACATGCTTCCACAGACCAAACACATGCACACAATCCCTTATCAACAGCCACCGATAGAGGGAAACTAGAGGGTAAAGCAGGCCATACACCTTACAATTATCTGCAGATTTTCTGTGGTCAGATGGAAAAGGTGCAACAGATTCCTCCATCTACACTTAATGTAGATGGAGGAATCTCCACCTGGGCCAATCTGTTGCACTTTTTCCATCTGACCACAGAAAATCTGCAGATAATTGTAAGGTGTATGGGCACCTTAATTCCCCAACGCCTCTGATATTCCCCAAGCTATCCTGTGAGCTGGAATCCTTATGCAGTCACCCTGTTGATGGCGATGAGATCTGTCCTTGCCTTTGGCACACATGGTTTAGTTTAACCTTTAAATGTACTGGTGTAGGCCAGCTTTAAAAGTGTGTGTTCTATCTGTAATTAATTTTAAATATCATTGATGTGCTCAGTCTGCTAAAGACTGCTAACAGTTACCATTCCTCACTGATACTACTGTCCAATATTTTGTATTATCTATAGTTAATACTTCTGAACAACAAAAATCCTTCATCATGCTGCAGAGTCTCAGTGTCCAATTCTACAAATGCCTGCAGCTTATAGCAAATTATTTGGGGTTATTCCATTTTCAAAGTTACAAACTTATACATTTTTTTAACAGATGCTTAATATATTTCTTACT
>NW_017307550.1:156789-171910 GCF_000935625.1 Nanorana parkeri | reverse complement strand
TACTATTTGTATAAAATATATATATATATATATATTTTTAATAAATGTTTATTACTGCACATTGCATATCACTGGGCCCGATTTATAAACCAGCGTTATGTCCTTTATTGCGGCCCTACTGCTGCAGTCATTTATTTATTAATGGGGAAAGTCTCTTTTAGGGCTTGTTTCCACAAGACCCGCGCGTCTGCCGCAATGTCCCGTGCCCGGAACGGAAGTCTACTTGCATAAAGTCTACTTGCGTTCTGGGGCAGGAAGGGGCTTGGCAGTGCCATTCAAGTCAATGGCACTGTAGACATGCACCCCGCCTGCAGTACGATCGGCCGCTCAGGAATGCGTGGTAATAAAATGCCCTGCGCTCCAGTGCAGTAAGATTTTAAAAAACAGTGCACGCACAATTTTTTGCGATTGCACTGCAGTGCCATTGACTTGAATGGCACTGCCATGCCCCCTCCCACCCCAGAATGCAAGGAGACTTTGTGTATGCGATCCCTTGCGTTCCGGGCATGGGACATTGTGGTAGTTGCATGGGCTGGTGGAAACAAGCACTTACTTTGGTGGGAGGTTATGTGCTAGGCTAGCAATTACCCGAAAAATGACTTCCAGGTGTAATGCAACTATTGCTTTCTCTGCAGTTTTACTTTCACCTACATGAGACCTGTAGGTAAAAGTCGCACCCTGTGACTGGACAGTGAAATAAGAAGCAGCACAGTGATGAGCTTATCTCTCTGTCACTCTGTTCTCTCTTCCTATCATGATGCTTTCTGCACTGCAGCACACCTAAGTTGGTCCTCTCTCTGAGCTCTGCTGTACAGGGACTGCAAGAGGCTGATAATAGATCAAATAAAATACTTACATTGCTTGTGTTGGGAAAAATTTTAAGTATTAGGAAATACAGAGCTGCATTAATTTCTGTATTTTATATCTGCTTCTAGTTCAGTTTTAGGGACTTTCCAGATCTGCATATTTGCTCTGAGCAAATGATTTAAAAAGTATAGAAGCCAGTGGTTCATAACAAGAGCAGTTTTAGAAAATCATAGGTAGCCAACTTATCCGAATGGAAAGTTAAAGCTGAAATCTGGGCTAAAAAAATATTCTCTAAATACAAGAGCCATGTGTACTCTTACTTAAATCTTTGTTTCATTTGTGTGGTTCTTCCAGATGGTGCAGTAATCCAGTATGAACAACCCCTGCACTTCACCTTTGTTAAGGAGTTTCCTGTAATAAAGACTGGTCAGTGTTGCCCTTTTTCCTTGTGCAGGGTGACTGGTCTTGTATCCGCCCTTCTATAGTGTACAGGCAGCCTGAAGTGGGCACACAGGCTAGGACCCACCTACAGCTCCACCATCCGCAGAGGCAATGTTCAGCACAGTGATGATGTGACCAATACTTTTATAAACATATATTTTGGTTTGTAAATAAAATAGGTGCCCATCACGTGTATTTTTATGTCTATTAAGCAAGAACTAAAGCCAGACTTTTTTGGGGGCTTTAGGGTCACAGGCTAATGCTGCTTTTTACTGATGGCACACAATATTGTCAGGATCCACCCCACTGCCTGATTGACAGCTGGCTCTGCCTCTCTAGAGCCAGAGCCAGCTGTGCCCGCCCCCTCCCCTGTCTGTCCCTCCAATGAGCACTGGAGGAACAAAGAGAGGGGAAGGGGGAATCCCTGCAGTAAGCATTGACTGACAGTCACCACTCTCTGCACGGAGAAGTCCATGAACTGAGCAATCAGCGGTTTGTAATCACTCAGCTCTCGATCTATAGAGCCGGCATGGGATACCTGCAGAGTATTTTACTCTCCCAATACTTCTTCTTTAAGAAATATATATTAAATTTCCCCCCCAATAAATAATTGCTGGCATACAAAAAAAATATAAATGCCCCTTTTTACACAGCTAAATCCATGGTTACATGATTCTCCAGTCCTTAGTCTTCTCTCTTCATCTGTTTACAGGAAGCAGGGTCCTTCTTCAGGTTTCCATTCAGGTGTCACTTCTTACATGATGTGGACACTTCCTATTGGCTGCTCAGCACCAGGATCCTCTCAGGATCCAGACAAGAGTCTGTCGGTGATGGCGGCAGTACAAGGTGACTGCAGGGACCAGCTGGCATAGGAACATCTGCAACGCTCGATTACCAGTCCACACACCTGAAAACAGTGCTGGCGATGGATCAGCATGGCAGACATAGGTAGGTATAAAATGCTCCTGAAGGTACAAAAAAAAATTGCTATTGCTAACAGTTTACTATTGCTAACATAGGCAATTGTTCCTTTAAGATTTCAGCCCTGTTCGCTGTCTGCTCATAGGCATGTCATCTAATGATGAGAATACCAGGAAAGAACTTTAACATCAGTGTGTAAAGACAGGACTGCCAGGAAGTCTGTTTAGCAATTTGGCACAGCCGCTGATGCTGGCACTCACTCCAATTTACCACAAGCGAGCACAGATTATTTCATACCTGCAGTTACAAGTTTAAGTCTGCCGTGCTGATTAATGCAAAACAATGCCCTGGCATGATGCGTCTTGTAATAAAGTTATTCAGGGCTATTTAAGCTGCTGCGGGCAATGGGAAGAAGAATAAAATGCAGAACAGCCTTTTCTTATTCCTCCCACCCATCGGGTTACTAAGACTCTGATTATTCATATGCCCAAGAGGCTGTGAGTATGTACTTTAGATGTCACTAGTGTGTTTGCTATGGCGACTCCCTTATCTCTGATGTTTCTCTAATACATATTCTATATTATCGCGTACATACAGCAATGGCTCTTTCAACACATAAACAGTTAAATAACGCTAAGCATAATTATTTCTCAACAGCTATCTGTCTGGCAGGGCAGGACACCTGATTTCCTCTGCTGCAGTTAGGCAACACTTACTGGTCTTGTCCCTCTGCCACCCTGTGACTGGACAGTGAAAGGAGAAGCAGCAGACTGATGAGCTCATCTCTCTGCCACTCTCCTTCTCTTCTCCATCAGAGAGGGGACATGATTTTAATGTACAAAATGTTTTGGGGTGATGGCAAAATCAGCAATAAACTTTTTTACTGTAAACTCCCTAACAAAGACTAGAGGCCACCACCTAAAATTGGTGGAGAAAAGATTGAACCACAAAGGGCGCAGGAGCAGGGGCGTCCCGAGGCTGGGTGTCACCCGGGGGCGGAGATCGGGTGACACCCCGCCGTGACGTTGCCGCGCATGCACGATGATGTCATTGAGCACACGCTGTGGTCTTTTTGATGCCTGCCGGAAGCCATCTTGGTGATGGCCACCGGCAGAGAGAGGAGGGGACGTTCACCCGGCGGGATAAGGTATGCCGCCGGGTCCCCTCCTCTCTCCTGACACTGTCGGGCTCTCTGTCTGTGACCGAATGCCCAACATTTCATAGGGGGTGACACCAAAATGACTGTCAGTCATTTTGGTGTCACCCCTCCAATGGTGGCACCCGGGTGTGCGGGCCGCACCCCCCTTGTGAGGCCACTGTGTAGGGGCTTCTTCTCAGTCAGAGGGGTTACATTTTGGAACTCTCTGCCACAAGCAGTGGTATCAGCAGAGAGTACTACAAAATCAATTAGATACCATGCTAAGAGACCGTAACATACAAGGGTACATATACTCTTAAAAACGAAGACCATACAGGGACTCATATACACACATGCACGCACTACACACACACAGACACACAAAGGATGAACTTGATGGACCTGTGTCTTTATTCAACCTCAAATACTATGTAGCTATGTAACTAGCATTTTCCTTCTACAGGAGCAGAACTGATTGGCTTCTCGTGTGGCTCCTCAATCTCCCAGTAAGGGATCTGCTTCAGGAGCAGGGGCGTCCCGAGGCTGGGTGTCACCCGGGGGCGGAGATCGGGTGACACCCCGCCGTGACGTTGCCGCGCATGCACGATGATGTCATTGAGCACACGCTGTGGTCTTTTTGATGCCTGCCGGAAGCCATCTTGGTGATGGCCACCGGCAGAGAGAGGAGGGGACGTTCACCCGGCGGGATAAGGTATGCCGCCGGGTCCCCTCCTCTCTCCTGACACTGTCGGGCTCTCTGTCTGTGACCGAATGCCCAACATTTCATAGGGGGTGACACCAAAATGACTGTCAGTCATTTTGGTGTCACCCCTCCAATGGTGGCACCCGGGTGTGCGGGCCGCACCCCCCTTGTGAGGCCACTGTGTAGGGGCTTCTTCTCAGTCAGAGGGGTTACATTTTGGAACTCTCTGCCACAAGCAGTGGTATCAGCAGAGAGTACTACAAAATCAATTAGATACCATGCTAAGAGACCGTAACATACAAGGGTACATATACTCTTAAAAACGAAGACCATACAGGGACTCATATACACACATGCACGCACTACACACACACAGACACACAAAGGATGAACTTGATGGACCTGTGTCTTTATTCAACCTCAAATACTATGTAGCTATGTAACTAGCATTTTCCTTCTACAGGAGCAGAACTGATTGGCTTCTCGTGTGGCTCCTCAATCTCCCAGTAAGGGATCTGCTGTACAGGGACTTCAAGATGCTGATGCCAAGTCAAATTAAGGAACTTACATTAATTACTGTAAAGGCATATAGGAAACCAATTTCCAGGAATTCCCTGCTCTTTGCTACAAATTGTCATCTTAAACATGTTATCAGAGCTATTCCCTGAGGACAATTCATCTGAATTAGGGGAAATTGCTTGGAACTTGAAATATTTGATAGAGAAGTAGCGTTACGCAAGGAAAGATTTGTATAAACGGGGTTATGTACGGGGAATAAATAGAGAGGTGTTGTTAAGAGAAAGTGAAAAGTATAAGAAAATTAGAGATCAACTTCAAGGCCAAATGGGATTATTTTTTCTACTAATTATAGGAAAGAGACTCATTTAAATCCAGAGTTGGGAGATATCTTTTAAAGCATGATCCAGGATATCGTTCCACAATGGAGAGAGGGGTAGAATTTGTGTCCAGAGAGGCACCCACTATTAGAATGTATTCACCAAGCCTAATTAGAGCACAGATTAAGACCAGAACATAGTTAAGAACTAGTAGTATATTCAAATGTGGGGCTACCAGGTATGTAAGCTGTCATTTTTGGGGGGACTCCCATACTGTTGCCTCATGTAACACAGACAAAATATCATACAATAGATGTATTTAATACTAGAAATGTAGTATATTTTTTGACCTGCGTAGAGTATAGAGTGCAGTGGACCATATCAATAGGCAGCTATGCAACCGATTTGGTATTCACCTGAGGATATACGTAATAAAATAATACTCATGTAGCCAATAATTTTGTTCAGACACATCACTCAAACACTGAAACATCAAAAGTCCAGATTTTAGAAAGAACTAGCACATCTGTTAGTGGAGATAATTTTTCTTTATTTAGGAGGAGGGAGGTATTTTACATAGGAGAGAGGAATTTTCGATAATAACTATGAACCTTAGGATACCTCATGGTTTAAAGTTTTAATAGCTTGTATCCCATATTTATGATTGGATCTATTGATGTGCTCTATTCCTCTCCCCTCCTCGTATCTTTTATTATAAGCATTTATATAATTATTTACCTACAAGCATGTCTTTGGAATATGGGAGAAAAACATAGTACCCAGAGGAAACCCATGCAAGCACAGGGAGAACATGGAAATTCCATTCATATAGTATCTTGGCTGGGATATGAACTGAGGACCCCAGTGCTACAAGACAGAAGTACTAATCACTAAGTCATGGTGCTGCACACCCCAGTTTCCCTTCCCTTTTCTTAATTTTCCAGTTTCCTTTCCCTTTACTCCCTTTCTCCTCCTTTTCTTTTATCTTGTGTGTGGCTTTAGGACTGATACATTATGAGTCCTAGGCACCTGTAGACAATTTTTGTAGGCTATTTGGGCCTGCCACAGTGCCTGTGTGGTGTAGTTGCTTCCTGATTGGAAATGTAATTAGCACTTTAAAAAAATGTTTTAAAAAAATTCATGCTGATGTCTTCTCCATGCTGTAGAATACGTACATAAACTGGGAACCTAGCATGCACGGTTATCAGACTTTCATCGTGGCTTTCGCCACTGGAAGCCTGTACATGAATTACAGCTCCAGTGGAGTTTGGTCTTAAATTGACAAGAGGCAAGTACTGAAGTGATGTGACTTGTGTAGATTGCAACATCAGCTCCTATTATTCTTGTCAGCTATTCCATACTTTTATAATGCCGCAGAGCCAGGGCACACAGCCATACACTGTTCTTTCTTCCTGAAGCCTTTGAAGAGAGAACATTGATGAACAACAGAACAACAGAGATACATGCAAGTGAACATGTTTAAGGAAAGAACAAACAGTAAAAACTGTAAATATAAGGAGTGGTTTTATATAGTTAAATCAGAGACTCTGTGGAAGTAGTTAACTGAAGGTAATGCTAGCTGCCCCTGGGATAAAGAAAGATCTGATATTGCACATATAAAGGTTATCAGATTTCCCACACTGATTAAATGTATATTTTGGTTGTCTAGACTCTAGAAAAGGTAAATATCACGTGACCATAATGTGCATATTACAAAAAATGACATCTACAGTTCTTGTAAGAAAGACCTTAGCATTATTGGGTTTATATACAAGGGTGCTTAATGTTTCCTACACTCAGTGACTTGGGTTTCACCAATTTCATAGTGGCATAGTAGAGCCTTCTTAAAAAAGAAGGTACAGTATGTGCTTGCCTCACTTTCATCACACATCCATAAAAAGGAGTTTATTCCTCATTTTAGGATTGTGGACAGAACCATGCAAATCATTCCTTTATGCCCCTGCAGCCAAATTTACATCCAGAACTGGTGGTCTATAGTACAGATACAGCCTATTAATATAGAGCCATTTATTTAAAAATTGCATAAAGATGTTGCAGGCTAGTTCACCATTATCAGTGCAGCATATAGAAACAATGGCTTTTATGGAGAATATGGACACAGTGGAACAACTAGACATCTTATGGTGAGGCCCCCTACTTAATTAGTGAGAAACGTAGTAGAAGCTATTTGTTGGTCATTACAGATCCAACATATAAGGGGTGTATTCCTGATTTTAGGATAATGGGTGGTCAATTAGCCTAAAACAGCTGTATGCAATTTGGAATTGGCTCCAAATATTAGACTGTATCTATACTATAAACTAGTGGTTCTGAATGTACATTTGGCCACAGGATAATAGCGGAATGATTTGCATGGCTCTGCCCATTATCCTAAAATGAGAAATAAACCCCTTATTCTTTGCAAGCTTTGCTCAGACATTTAGACAACACTTCTACACAGCCAATCACTGCAGAATATGAAACTACAATTCTGTATACCTTGGTAAGGGTGTATGCATTACTAGAGTACATCAAATATATGGAAAACTACTTAAAAGATAAGTTCTCTAGAGCCATTTACAAAATATGGTAGTGTACCCTTTTATGGAGATGCATTCAGTTTAAAAGTGGACAGTGACTGGATTTCACACCAATGTTTATGTTATCATCTTTGGTTCTGGGTTACAGATACTGGCTTCATGAACAAGATTGTGAGTAAAAGAGCAGGCATAATGTTTTTAAGCATGGTCCAGGCTTACTTTCTGTATTAGGGTAGGCAGTTCAGGAGTGGTGCCTTGGTGTACTATTTCTTTAAATAGAAAGAAGCTCCATGTCCTAGTTTGGACAGTCTATGTAGATGATCTATTGGAAGTACCAGCTGAAACTGTTCTAGCACCTCTAGCGAGGAGTTGCAAGGCCCAAGGCAGGCCCAGAATACACTAACTGCATTAAATCTTTTAGTTCATCCAAATGCACTGAAAAACACTTATAAGATTTAAGTCTATAACGAGTAAAAAGAAGTTTTACTAAACATTCAGAATGGTACCCTTTCACCAATGCCCACAATGATATGGTATGTGTTGGTATGAAGATGATAATTATGCAATTGTTCTAAGTTATATTGTGACTGCATGAAACATACAATATGATAATGTATATTTATGGAATGTATATTTTGTTAGTGAAGGAAGGTCACTCTCTAGGCTTGCATGTCTCTACTAGACAACAGAGAGAGAATGCCCCAGGAGAGCAGGTGCAACTATGGCAACATCTGAAATATTCAAAGAATCATAGGAGATACGGAGGCAGATTTTTATCTGTAGCATTTTAAAAAATACATGCTTTCTATTAGTCACCAGTTATGCAGCTGTAAATAGAAAACTCCAAATTTTAGTTATTTCAGGTTAATGACAATATTATGGATTTGTAACTGCAAGAAACTATGACAAACATTCCAGGTTTTATAGGGCAAAGCTATATCTCTATACCTGTGTTCAAGGATTATTAGCCCAAAGCTGGACGAATGCATAATTTCTCCTGAAGCCTTGGTTCATCTAACATCTACGTTCTTTTGTTGGCATATACTTTGTAAGGGCAACTTGAGATGCGATTATGCAACAATAACACAAAAATATAAGTCAACTTTCTGTTAACTCAAGGAGTTTATATATACATTCAAATTTACCAGTTGCAAATTCATCTTACTAATGGATCTGTCATTGTCCTTGTTCAAGGGTTTGTTTGTGGCCTTGGCTTCTAATTATTGTCCATTGATGACTGGAAGTCAGGGTTGTGTCTTCTAGGCCACTGTAACTGAATAGTTTGTACAACTACAGATCTTCGTGGCTGCCCTTTTATAAACTATATATAATGGCAGGTATGAAAAAAATGCTGTAAAGTAAAATTGCTTTCAGAAATAAAAGTGTTAAAAGTTTATTTTTATCAACTAACAAGATGAAGAGAAGAGAAATCCAAATCAATAATTTGGTGTGACCACCCTTTGCCTTCAAAACGGCATCAATTCTTCTAGGTACACTTGCACACAGTTTTTGAAGGAACTCGGTAGGTATGTACAAACATCTTGAAGAACTAACCACAGATCTTCTGTTGATGTCGGCTGTCTCAAATCCTTCTGCCTCTTCATGTAATTGCCAGATAGACTCAATAATGTGATGGGCTCTGTGGGGCCAAACCATCACTTCCAGGGCTCCTTGTTCTTCTTTACACTGAAGAGGGTTCTTAATGACATTGTGATATGTTTGGGATAGTTGTCCTGCTGCAGAATAATTTGGGGCCAATCACTTGCCTCCCTGATGGTATGACATGATGGATAAGTATCTGCTTCTATTTCTCAGCATTGAGGACACCATTGATCCTGACCAAATCTCTAACTCCATTTGCAGAAATGCAGCCCCAGACTTGCAAGGAACCTCCACCGTGCTTCACTGTTGCCTGCAGACACTCATTATTGTACCGCTCTCCAGCCCTTCGGTGAACAAACTGCCTCCTTCTACAGCCAAATATTTCAAATTTTGACTCATCAGTCCAGAGCACCTGCTCCCATTTTTCTGCACCCCAGTTCCTAAGTTTTTGTGCATAATTGAGTCACTTAGCCTTGTTTCCACGTCGGAGGTATGGCTTTTTGGCCGCAATTCTTCCATGAAGATCACTTATGGCCAACTTATCTGCTGCATTAAGTTTCCTTGGCCGACCACTGCATCTACGGTCCTCAACCTGGCCCATTACTTTGTGCTACTAAAAAAAGTGCTTGAACAGCACATCTTGAAACCCCAGTCTGCTTTGAAATCTTTGTCTGGGAGAGACCTTATTGATATAGTATAACTACCTTGTGTCTTGTTGCTGTGTTCAGTCTTGTAATGGCGTATGACCTGTGACATGAAACTGTCTTCCACAACCTCACCTTAGTAGCAGAGTTTGGCTGTTCCTCACCCAGTTTTAAGCCTCTTAAACAGCTGCTTCTGTTTCAGTTAATGACTGTGTTTTAACCTACAAATGAAATTGATGATCATTAGCACCTGCTTGGTATAATTGGTTAATCATACACCTGACTCTAATTCTACGCAATCCCTGACTTTGTGTAAGTGTAAAGCAAGCCATACACTTTATAACCATCGCAAGACTTTTGTCTTGCGATGGTTGTCAGCTAATTCAAAAGCTTGTACGATCTGCCTATCTTGGAAAGGCAGATCGTACTTGCCATCATCGAATGCCCGCGCTGCTGAGGGGCGGGCTTCCGATGACTCCAATGCCGCATTTCCCATGCGGCATTTGTCTCCCAAGAACACCACTAACCCGCCAACAATCGTACGATTCTCGGCGGGTTTTCGAGCCTGCTTCGTAGACAAAAGACGTGCGACTGTACAGTAGAAACGGTCGCACGCCTTCCATACACCTGTCGATTATCATACGATCGCGGGATTTCCCGCGATTATCGTACAATAATCGGCAGGTGTATGGGCACCTTAAGAATTGATGCTGGTTTGAAGCCAAAGGATAGTCACACTAAATATTGATTGAATTTAGATTTCTTTTCTGTTCACTCACTTTGCATTTTGCATTTAATAGGGGACAATCAGCACTGCTGCAATAGGTCTTAGCTAACACGGCCTTTTTTACAAACCAGGTCTGTTGAGTAAGAATTTCCAGTCTTGAAACGTACATTTGGGTGACATAAATTTGAGCAGCTAGAAGAATGTATGTAAGTATGTGAACACAGGGCCAAATGTATATATGTATATGTAACATATGGGGACTTTGTTTCTGTAAATACTTGTACTAAATGACAACTGTCCACCATATATACCAGACTGAATTTTTATGGTCTTAAAATCATTTGTGCAGGTAGAAGGGGTGTGCTCATTTGTAGATGTGTGTCCTGACTGTTTGCAGATGATCCATATGACTAGTTTCAACTCCAGGACTGCAACCTTGTTTCAATTGTTTTATAAAAGGGGAAACATTCCCAATTTGGTTGGCTGCAGAGGGATGGCATCTCCCTCCAGAAGAGACTGTGCAATTTGTTTTGTTATGATACAAAGTCACTTTCTTTTGCAGTGAGAATGTTTCTGGCACACTTTCACAAATGGGCTGATAATAATTAAAGTAGTGAACATCAAAGAGTCTGCTAAATAGTCTGTCCTAACAATTTTATTGCAGTACAGGTGAGCACACAATGACGAAGACTAGAACTTTGAGATAAAATCAAAGTAAACAATGAAAAGGATGATGCGTCTTCTATTATTTATATCTGTACTGGCACTTGTACTGTTTTAGAAGGCCAGATCATTTTGGCATGCGTATTTATATTGGGTCCACAGTCCCTGATATCCTGCTTTTCCACTAGGGGTCTTAGTAAGTGCTCTGAAGAAGGAAGTGTTGTGGCCTAGTTATTTATTATACATTATAATTCTCTTGTTCTTGTTCTGCTATTAATGCTATCATTCTATGCCATCGTCGCATACAGTATCTGGTAGTATCAGAACAGGCACAGTGATGCCAGAACCATAATCTTTCTTTTATTCAGTCTCTTCATTAAATAGTCCTCTTTGCTTAGTTTATAGTTTACCCTATGATTCCCCAGGTTTGAAATTGCCATCAAAACCCCAAAATTTTTTATCTTATTTATCCCATTGCGAATAAGACTCAATGCAAATTATTGTTGAACTACGTCAGGCTTTATTGCATAAGCAATATATATGTGCAAATTCAATCAATCTATGCTGTTTTACTATACATTGCCTTTTATACATTTTATATTTTCCATATACTGTATGCTATCCTTTGAAAACTGTAATGATACCTCTTCATTTCTTTGTAAAGTTTTTCAAAAAGAAATAAACATCAAAGAAGAAAAAAATAAAGTATAAAAAAAAACCCAAAAACAAAAAAAAGTTACTTGCTCCGTGCATGAATGAAAGTTTTCAAAACAACACTTTTTGACTGGATACATGTTCATACTAATGCTTAATTTTAGCCTTTTTACACGGGAAAGTACTCTTCACTGTTTACAGAGGTTTAATAGATTTCAAGATGATGCATGTAATTTCTTAGAGTCAGTAACATAGGACTTTCTCTGGTATTCACAATAAAGCCTACGGCATCAGGAGTTGAGCATTAGTGTTAGTAATACTGGTGAATCACAGTAACCACAATGTACCAAACTTACCATGAGTGTGTGAAATGACTCAAAGCCCTGTACATTATTTGCCTTGGGTCGGAAGTGCAAGCACATGATAAGTCTTGTAAAATCTGTAACCAGCACAGTTCTGCAAGCCTAAGAGCCCATGTAAATTTTTGTGTTTAAAATGGACCTTCCATACAAATGGCCACCCAAATAAAATAAGCTACAAAAAAAATTACAAATACTGATTTTACCAAAAAAATTCTCAACACAGTTCTGGCTTCCAATGCTTCTGGGAGGTGTAGATAAGGTCATCATACCTCACTGCTGTCTTCTTGGCACTTTAAATTCCACAAGAATGCCCTCCTACCAGGGAGTGCATTCTTGTGGGACTTCAATGCCTAGCTATGCCAGGAGGCAGCGGTGAGGTGTGGTGATGTCATCTGCACCTCCCAGAAGAGTCTGAAGCCGGAACCAAGTTGAGTAATTTTTATACTTTTGCGAAATGTTAATTTTTGATGTTTTTTATCCCAGTTAATTTTCTTTGGGTGGCAGGGGGTGGGCCACAAAGTAAACCTTTTTTATAGAAGGTCTGCTTTAAAGTGCATCTAAACCTGAAAACAAAAATATAATATATTGCAGCTTACCAGTCCTTAGATCAGGTGGCTACATTGGTTTTCCTTTTTCAGGCTTTTTTTTAACTTTATTTCATCCTGGGAATAACACACATCCTCTCCTAGGTAGGCTATGCAAACTCCCCCGCTTTATTTATGGAGGAAAAACCTTAATAGATCCACTTTTCTATAGTAGTACCAAAACCACCTATACCTGGACCTCATTCTTAGTAAGAGTTTGTGGCAACATCCAAAAATAGATGGAGGACCATGTGACTAGAGGCAGGGACGGTGTCCTTGGCTCTTTGTAAGTTCTGACTGGACCAACTGGAAGCATACTCTGGGATTCTTTTCCTTCCTCCCAGTGGCTGAACAGAGTGGAAATGAGTAAAGGAAAGGTAAGTATATTTGGCTGGGGAGGGAGGCATTAAAGGGAACCTGCAGCTTTGCACTGAATTAAGGAAGCACAAGGTCACTTAAGGTTTAGAACGGATAAGGCCATTAAGGTTTAGAACGGATAAGGCCATTAGTGTGCCAGTCTATTATATCTAGTGGTCAGAAGATGAGAAAATATTTTAGAAAAACCAAACTGCTTCTTATTGGGATGTTACAGTAGAAGCCATAGAATCATGTTAGAGCCTGTTCATATGAGAGGCACGTGTCATAGTCTCACACAGTGTGGACTGTATAATAATTATTACCAAGCTGACAGCACACACACTTTAATGTATATGAGTGAAAGCTACAAGCTGTATCATGTTCACCACATGACCAAATAGCTCAGAAATATTCCCCAATATTATAGACATGCTCCTGTTATTTTACAAATAGTGCAGGACACAATCATTTCATATACAAACATTACTGACTGCTTTGTCAATGGGATTTAAATATCATGTTATGTCATGTTATAAAACTTAGTTAAATGTTAGGTTTTAAAAATTGACATATTGTGCAAGCTACAGAGAAAAATAATTAACTTGTTTATCGTTTAGTATTTCTTTAAATATCAAGGTATCATATCTTATACATCATACCTTTTACAGCTGACTCTAAGTTATAAGTAATATGTAGTTTACTCATAATTTGCTGTCTCTGTTCTTGTCTATAGCATTAGTCATCATCAATGCATTCTATTTTATTTTTACATGTGTAAGCCCTTGTTTACACCTGAGAGATTAAAAATCCTGTTTACAGAAGCACCTCATCACACGACAATCAGATTTCCATCTTTTAATATTGTGCCTGTTCTAATGTGCGCAATGTGTTGTCATTCTACAAAATACAGCAGCATTTTTGGGGTATGACTGCACATTTTTGACGCCAAAAGACTTCAGGAGCTCAGGAAATCTTTAGTTAAACATTTTTTGTGTGATTTTGCATCTACCATCTCTTACCATCTCCTCCTAATAACAAGGTTTTTTTTTAGATAAAACAAAAATGCTCATGCCTGAAAATGCACAGAAAACTCATGAGCAAACAAAAAGAACCACTAAAGATTACAATACTCAAGTCTGAATGTGGGCTAACTGCATCCACATTTCTACACAATACTGTTATTGGTGCTGTTCACACTACAGCGCTGAGCTGCTCTTCTGTATGAATAAAGTTGCTAACTGCAGTCCCAGCACATTCCCAATAGGCAGCTGCTAAGGCATCCTCTGAAAGATGGTTGTTTTTCCCTGTCTACTGGTTACTACAAGTGACAGAAGCCAGCAACATTTTGTAGTGCAGTATCAATGGAGCCTAAAGAAAGATGATCAGTATTCATAAATTTATCTTGAAGCAGGGGTAGGCCACCTCGGCGATCTAGCTATGGTAAAACTACAAATACCATCATGAGTCATGCCTGTGGCTGCCTGTGGAATTGTGCAGTGCCTCATGGGATTTGTAGTTTCACCACAGCTGTAGTGCCAAGGGTGCCTACCCCTGTCTTAGAGTAGGAATAGAAGACATCTGTGGCATCAAGAGCACAACAGCTTACATTTGTGTACAACATACATGAGCAATACTGGCAAGACTGGAGGAATGGTATTGATATAATGGTCAACATATGGTACATTTATACCCTGCAACTAATTTGCCCAAACTCTGCCTCCTATCTGCCCTTCATTAAACACAACCACTCCCATTTTTTAATAGGAAATTCTATTATCAGACTTATTCCCTCATCTTCTACAGCAAAGTAGTTACCTTTCCTCTACATAACAGTACCATAAGTAAATCTGCCAATATGTTAGAGTTCCTAGAATGTCTAGTCTTCTGCATAGCTGAAGTGTAACCTTCCAAATTTCAAGATCTGGCACAGGAATAGCTTTCTGCTAAATGTTACTGCACGAGAGTGGAAGATGTCCCATTTCACTATAGAGAGGTTATTCATTTAATACTTTCCCGGTTTTGTAAAGTAAGTATGTGGCAAAAGGAGTGTAATTAGCATTAGGAGTTAGGTTAGCCTAGTGTTACGGGCATCTGATGGGGTGTTTGATTGAATGTTACAGTTAAGGTGGCTATGTGGGGGGA
>NW_017307550.1:136098-156697 GCF_000935625.1 Nanorana parkeri | reverse complement strand
TTGTTTAGGGGGTAGGTTAAGTGTTAGGGTTAAGAAGGGGGTTTAGAGTTGAAGTAAAAATGTGAACAGCAAAAAATGGCTGCTGACAAGTATAAAGTGTAGGCACCAGAAGGTGCAGAGCTTTCCGTACCTCTACTCTGCCAAATGCTGGGCTGTTCTGATTAAACAAAGCTTTGACACTTCCAGGTAGTTTCACCGCTTACTAGTCCCCTTGCCCCTACTACACATTTCTATTATCCAATGAGACAGCTCATCATAGTAATGGGTCAATGCAAACTGAAGGAAAAAGCAACTACAACACTTCCAGCAGCTGTCTGAGATTTGCCAGATCAGACTGACTAGGGATTCCAATGCACCTCTGATGTATGCACATTAAACATGTCAGACATTTTTTTTGTTTTGTTAAAGTGACAGAATCATTTTAAGGGTTTGTTTTGAGGGTACGTTTGTGTCAGTTCAGATAAGGGGTGGGTTAACTATTAAAGCGTACTTTATTTTTAGGGATAGTTGATGGTGAGGGACATTTGGAGACAGTATTTATTTTTTTTGGTATTTGTGCTATTAGCCCCATACCAACAACTACTGTACCGGACTCCTGGCACCAAAATGTAACCTGCTGCAAGTATATGCAATATACAAAGCAACAAAGATAAATGCCATAGTCTAAAGTACCCAATCAAAAATTAGCTTTTATTGATGTGACTTCAATAAACTGAAATCTGATTGCTTGGAATGGATTTCTGCAATTTGCACATCGCTATTGCTCTTTGCACTACCTCATTATATTAGCCCTCAAATGCTCTTTATCTAAATTATAGTAAATGAGACATGGCATTCCTTTTTAAATGGTCTTCATCTTCCTCTTTTCAAATATGATTCAGAAAGTGTGCAACTGAATATTATAAAAGAACCCAATAAAATAGAACATTTTATTGGTGTGGCACAACATACTGATGTGTGTCATTCAAATGGAAGCCAAATCGTAAATGGTAAAAAAAAAAAAATCACCATATGCCCTGCCAGAATCTTAATCTGCCAGATGCCATCAGTATGAACGTATGCATGTAATTGTAATGTACGATTTCCTACTTCCATGTTTGGTCAATGCAAAAATCTGGCACTTTTTTTTCTTTATAATCCGCCCTACATCCACGTCAAACAGTGTATTAAAAAAACGTACGTGATGTGACTCAATTATCCTGGGGGTGCTGCAGAAAAAGGAACTATTTCCGGATTAAGTTCATACCTGAAAAAGAAAAAAAAAAAGGAATTTACAAAGTTATGTAATGAAATATATGGGATTGGCTCAGGGAGTAAATTGAAACCCTGAACTATGGCTTTTCATTTACAGTGGATAAAAAATAATAAGCTCAAATCTGTTTAATATATCACCTATGAAGCCTCAAATAGAATTGTAGACCTTGTTTTGTAACATAGGACATTCGGTAGCAATTGCTCCTTGCAACCAACAGATAGGAAAGTGTACTCAAAACCTTTGTGTGTAGTTGTGAATGGAGTGTGGAAAAGATGGAATCACATTTTTATTGCTGCCTATATCTTTGGGGGGGGTGGGGGAGATTTTCTTCATATCCTCTCCTAAAGACAAGACATTGAAGTAAGTAGTGAGGGAAAATCCCACCTGTGACGATTGTTGCCAGATGAGGTGTCCTTCATTGAAAGACAGACCCCTCACTATTGTGCCTGTGCCGAACATAACAACAATTTGGATTGCCTCTCACTTTCTCTCTTGAAAATAGCCACAAAGTAAAATATTGAGATTGATTAATGCAGCAGGGACAAAGAAAACATTTTTAAAAATAAAAATAAATATGTTTTGTCTAGGGTTCTACTGCACCTCTTAGCAGGGTGGACAGAAGACGAATTTTCCTGATTAGTTGCTCTAGGTTTCTGGACAAAACTGATTTAAAATGTAAAATTCCCTATTGTGTTGGATGACTAACTCTATTTATTGTTAACCATACACATGTATATGCTATTGTTTGAGCAAAACTATAATACATACAGTATAGTGTGAGAATGCTAAATGTATTGTTGTATATTGTAAAATATATTATACTTTATATGAGTATACCTATGCAATCCATGAACTTGTTATGCAAATGTTTCAAATATCTGATGTCTTTTCATAACTTCATATTTGCATATGCAGATTTCTCCATTGGTTTTATGACCTCTAAATTGTATAATGCCAAAGTTAGCTAAACACTTTTCTCACTCCATGGAAATAATGATTGATTCCCTAAGGATCTGTTCTAGATCAGCAAATATTAATGCACTGCAATGCTGTAGCATCCATAAAAAAAATTAGGGATGTCCAGATACCAGTTCAGATACCAGTGCCGACATTTGGCATTTTCACAAGAACTACCAGGGTTGCAGCGGTTGCAGCTGGGACCTAGCTCTGGCGCTCCATCACTGTCCTTAAATCCTTAGTGTGTATTGTTTTAGAAAAACTGTCACATGACAATAAACAAAAATTTATCAGTACTTGTATCTGTGAGTGATTGGATAAGTATCAGTATTTGTACTTGGAAAAATTGTATAGGTGCATCACTTATATATTTATTTAAAAAAAATAATGCAATAAAATGGGGATGTACGAATCCCAGGAGCTCTGTGTGCTCCTTAAAAATGACAGCTGCCTCCGAACTTTTTAATTTTTCTCTAGTCTAGTCCTGGAACTGGAAAAGTATCTGTACATGTACTTGTACTTGTACCAAGTACTGTACTTGGTGTCTGAACATCCCTAAAAAACAAATAGATGGTAAATACATTTGTGAAAGCTCATAGACACATGTTTGAATTGCTCAAACCAACTCAGGCATCATTTTATGGAATATACAATGAAGCAAAGGAATATATCAATGCAGAGGCATCACTTGAGGGGACCCTAATACAGTAATCATCTGGGGCTCGCGCAAGCATAGAGATTTATTGTTTAATAATTTTTACTGAAAATTTTAATATAATTGACAAACCAGCATGTCAGTCAGAGACCTCATTGAGGTAATGTGTTGATTGCATTTGCATGATTGGAGCTAGCAGGTGTCACTAACCCGCTCAGACAGAGGCGTTAATACAGCATTGTATGTGGGCAAAATGTGTCTCTCTGGGTGGGTTAATAACACCTGCTAGCTGCAGTCATGCAAATTCAATCAACACCTTACGTCCATGAAGTCTCTGAGCCAATGCTGGTTAGGATAAACAGATTATGTTGATTAGAGCAACATTTGCCATATATATTCTCAGATAATTTTTGTACAACTCTTTCTGAATTGAGAAAGCCTGCCGAATGACCAGCATCTCCTTAAGAAAACTACAGCAAGTCCAGCTGCCTTTTTTTTTTACAGATATACCATGAGCTGGATGAATGAGAACCTTGACAGACAAAAGATCCTGAAGTTGGCAGGGTGACAGATTCTCGAGTTACCATAAATGAAAAGTAACGCTTTTTTAAGAAATAAATGAAAAGGAACATGTATTGCCTCTTCCCAGAGAAAATCATTTGATTTTTAGGACAGCCACGTAATGTGTGCAGAAAATGCAGTTAAGCTGCTTAGTGTGGAATTTCAAGGTGTGTCGGATCTGCTTATTTTGCTATTCACCAGATTAAATAAAAAAAAGAAATTAAAACCTACAAAAAAAAGCACAGCATCAACCAATCAGCAGCTGGGACTGTTCATGGTGTAAATTGGGTCAAAGATGTGATCTGCTGTGACTTGTTCCCGGAAATATGCAGAACACCCTCTCCATTTGTATTCCGCAACCCCTGGGTTCAGCCCAGAATGTGGAAGGTTCGTCCTAAGATACATGCTTTGTGTCTGAGAAAATGTCACTATGGTAACCGGCTTCCACTATCAACATTTCCAACTTGTATTCCAGTTAAAAAAAAATGTTAAACCAGTTAATCCAGCATACGTACATCAATTGTATCCTGGACATTTGGGGGAAAAAGCACACTCACAGAATGTATCTAAAATATATTCATCTTTACAAGAATCGTATTCCATATGCAATTTGCAAATCAATATTTTACAATGAAGATAGTGATCCCGAAGATGGACAGAGATACTGTGAAAGTGATAATGGGCAGGATAGTCACCAGCCATGCTGGGAAGTTGTGCATTTGCATCTAATGCCAAATGTAATCACCAAGAATCACAAAGAGTTAGCAGCCTTTTCTCGTCCCCAAAAAAAGGATTTTATTGTCCTGAAGCCACGTCTTTAGAAAGGTCCCCAGCCAAGCAGTCAAATCAACCAATTGTATTTTATCCTCCGTGCTCAAGTAGTTGTTCCATCCTGCAACTGTTCAGAAAAGTAGTAATCGGTCAAGAAAAATAAATGATCTGCTCTAAAACAAAATGGTTTAATTGAGAAGAAATTAATTGTATGAATTTATCAGCAATTGGTCAGAGGATGGACAGTTCTTCAGGTTTTTCCATGCTAACTGACAATGCTTCCTTAGCTATAGCACAGAATGTGTATCCCTAACTTTTTTTTGAATAGAGTATACCCATTCTTTTTTTTGTTTGTAGTTTTTTGGGGAGGGTGGGGGGGTTTACAATCTGTATGCCATTGTATACCTTCACTGGAGGCACAACAGCAAGTAAAATTTTGGATTTCCAATCACTCCCTGTCCCAGTACCGATGATCACAAGGTCAAACAATCAAGGTGAATCTCTGGGGACACAAACAACAATATAAACCTAAATAGGGGTTCTAACCCTTCCAGTTGTGCCACAAGGGGGGTGCGTCCCACACCCGGGTGACACCATTAGAAGGGTGACACCAAAATGACTGGCAGTCATTTTGGTGTCACCCCCCTCTGAAAAGTGAGGCACTCGGTCATGGACCAAACGCCCTACAGTTTCGGGAGAGAGGAGGGGACCCGGCTGCATACCTTATCCTGCTGGGTGACTGTCCCCTGCTCTCTCTGCCGTGAGTTACCCAGTAACCGCTCCGGTTGACACTGGGTCTCAGGATGCCCCTAAACCCTTCCTTACTCTATGTAAAATGAAAGAAATTTTTTTTGACTTTAGATATACTTTAATAACATTATATGTTTTATGGCTTGTATGAGCCCTTCCGCAAGGCTTACTAAACCTAAAACACAGTAGCCTCCTTCCTTATTTTAGGTGCCCAAGTATAAATCAGACCAACTTGTATATTTGTGTTGTATTTTATGTAACTTGAGCATTCTGTCAAGTCTGTATAGGGGTCTATTGACTCCTTGATAGATGACGTGCTTCAAAAGTAACTGTCTGGGAGACATTAAATTGGTGGGTTAAGTTCCTCTTAAAGCAGAACTCCTGAGGAAATTATTATTATCCTTGCAGTGGCGCTACCCCTGCACGGCAAAGGTTTACTGCTCGTTTTGGACTAGGAAGGAAAATAAAGCTATAGTCACCCGATCCTCTGAGCCAGTGGCTGTGACAGAGCTCCCTCCATCCTCTCTCCTTCTACACTGCAGCGATGAAATGTCCCTCGACATCCTCAAGCTCTATACACAGTGTATAGAACATAATGATTCATGGGAACTTAGACCGCTGCAGCAGAGAAGGAGAGCAAGCTGGTTTAGAGGATCAGGTGAGTATAACTTTTTAATTTTTTCCTAGACACAAATGAGCACTTAACCCTTACAGTGCGGGGGGGGCCCCACTGCAAGAGTTAATAATAATTTTCCCTGAAGTTCTCCTTTAATATATCTTCTTTTCTAGTTAAATAAACTGTTATGTAATACTACATTATGGCCACTAGATGGAGCTGAGGAGCATAGTAAATAAGTATATATTTCAAGTGCTCATCAGCGCCATCAAGTGATCATAATGTAGCACTACATCACAATGACCTGAAAAAGATAATATATTAAGAATGTTCGCATTTGTCATTATTCGCACACAAAAATCACTGCTATTCACAGGGCGAAGGGCCCTGTGATTTGTTAGTAAACACACCCCTACGTTAAGAGACAATTCTTTTGCAAAGTAAAAATGTTTCTTGCAAAGTGAACAACTAAATCAAGTAATAGTGAACAAGTAAATCAACCCCCTTGAACATAGTTAAGCTTTGCTACATGAATGTTAAATGTCCAATATTAAAATACAGATGGACTAAAAACAAAAAGCAACTCATTTCATAAAGGTATTAAAAGAGTTCATAAATGTCAATAAACCTAACACGGAAAATGCTTTTAAACTGGTTATCTCGATTAAAGAAGTGCCAGCAGTCCACCTCATCCGAGGAATGCAAATCTACTTTTGTGACTCGTGACAAAGAAGCATATATGTCTGTAATGTATAATGTTTCTCCTGTTCTAGGTTCAGTTACTGTACACTCAATCTATGATCTCAGACAGGTGCACCCTCCTTCAGAGTTTACATCCTCCAGGCAGAGATTTTTTTTCTCTTCTCTCCTCTTACAAATGATTGGGCTGAGTCGTAGGGAGGGGAGAAAACAAAATTAAAGCCATGCCACACCTTTGTCAGGACTTGCCTGGAGATGACAGGAGACTGGGATACACAGGCTGAATAACAGAAAAAGTGAACATTCTTGAGGCATCAGTCAGCCTCAACACACCTCAGAGGACGAGTAAATAAGTGTAGGAGGGCAAACAATTATAAAAAGGAAAAGTTTTTGGGAAGGCACACACAATTTGGCCTCCCTTGTTGCCAGAGGTTCTTCTTTGCCAAAATACACCAGGTACGTATGACAAAATACCGAGTACATACTGGATGGTTCGTTAGTCTGTTGGGTATATCAGCTTAACGGATGTTACATTGTAGGTGCGAAATAAGCTGTGATGAGTGTGTAAGTATGCAATGCATACTATATTAATACCAATGCAGGACAGAGATAACTAGATGTTAATTGGGATTATGATTGGTATGATATATGTTTACATTTGGCTCTGCTACTTGTAAGCATTTGTACAGACAGATTTTGTTTTCGACTTGAAATTTTAAAGTCTTTTTACTTGGCTACACAGTGGACTATTTACTAAGGTGGTGTTACCCATGTCTGTGACTCAGTGATTGTGGACTTTTGGACTTTATTCGTAAGAGCCTCCGAGAGCATTATTCCGTAGATGTAGAGCTAAGAAAATATACTAATGTAAAATGACCATGTGCACCTCTGGTAGACGTTCCTTACTGCATAATGTATAAAGACATGCTGTACAATGCAGACCCCTGCAAGCCTGCACCATGGTACTAGTCATTGAATTGGCATTGTTGTCATAGAACAGAGGTAGGCAACCTCGGCACTCCAGCTGTGGTGGAGATACAAATCTCATCATACCTCTTTCTTTGGGAGTCATGCCCATGACTATCAGTCTTGCAATGCCTCGTGGAACTTGTAGTTCCTCAAGAGCTGGAATGCCGAGGTTGCCTACCCCCCTTGTCATGGAGCTTTGGCTAGGAAATGCATTCATGGTTATGTAATGATTCCATTAATCAGCAGCTAACTTTTTCTTTCTGTTTGATATTTGGGAGCAATAAGTCTGATAAAAGCCCTTACATTATGTCTGAGTGCATGTCATACTAATACCTGATATGCCACACAAATATTTATTCTGCTCTGTAGTCACCTCTGGATTATATCATGATTCTATTGATAGCGTGATCAGACTCTCCCTTAAAGGAAACTTGTACTGAGAGGACAATGGAAGCTGCTGTTGTCGTCCTTTCATTTTAGAAATGCCAGTTGCCTGGCGGTCTCTGGCTTCATTACTTTAAGTCTCTGAACCAGCAAAAGCATGCGCAAAAGAAGTCGATGCAAAGTCGGGACTCTGCCAGTCAGTCATTCTGAAAGCGCTGAAACCAGAGTATCAGATAGGAAACCAGTCAAGTAGCATTTCCAGAAGGAGAGAACATCACTAGCTCTGGCATAACTCTTTCAGACTCCTTTTATAGAGCCAAGACTTCTACTAGTGACAACCAGACTGATTTGAGGTCATGTCGCACAGCATGTTACATACATGTTACACAGCAGCTTGCTCAAGTAAGAATGACAGATGTCACCTATGTGACCAACATATGTGACTTCACAACCAGACTGATTTGAGGTCACGTTGCACAGCATGTTACATACATGTTACACATCAGCTTGCTCAAGTAAGAATGACAGATGTCACCTATGTGACCAACCGATCCTGTCATACAGAATATTCATAAATATGCAATGTTCGGAGATTTGTTGCAAAGTTTCAAAGCTTTTGACACTGAGTCACTTTTGGCATCCTGAATATTAAACAGAAGTTTCCCACATATTTCTTGCACATTGACAAGTTTGTGTTAGGAAGAGGGAAAGTGACAGCAGTGTGTGTAATAGGTGAGATTAGGGAGATGTGCTAGAGATTTGTACAGTTACATCACTCTGAAAACCACACTGTACACTGAGAAACAGACAAGCTACTGTTATACCTTAGCAACAGATTGTGTATGTGGATGAGACGAAAAAAGTAAATACGCTTATCCTGACATGGATCCTGACACGAATCTCAGCTACAATTTTGCTTTTGGTGCTCTACTGAGGTCTCAGTGAAAACAAAATCCGAAAGTTAAACATATAGCTTATTACAGACATTGGTTGGGTATGTTTTGCTTCTTTGTACCTTGGGTAGAATATCTGACGCAGGTATGGATACTGTGTGGCACGTATTCTACAACTGTGACAATGGCAGTGAGCAGTGGTTTTAGGATTTTCTGTTGGCTGGTAATGCACCACACCAGTCGTTTGTACTGGTTTTAATTTTGGAATACTGGAATAAATATAACCATTGGGCATGCTTTGTGCTCCTTTGATGGCGTTGTTGGTTGACCGCAGCAATATATTGCAATAGTACAATAGTGCCCCCCCAAAAAATTTAAGTCCATGAGAAGTACTGCAATTCAAAATTCAGCTTTATGTATTTTTACAGATTAGGTGTGCATCTTAATGGAATATGGAAATCATATTGATATCACATCAGCCTTTAAACATTTACTTGTATTCACTATTCAATGACATACAGCCCTCAGTTCATGAAATTAGAGAGCGGGGGGCTGTGTTCAGCCTGAGCCCTTAACTATGATCAGTCATAAAGAGGTAAACTGGTGTTGCCATGGATACCCATACAGTTTTGTGGGTATCTATGGCATCACTTCCTATGGGTGCATACAGGAATGCAGAATTCATAGACGTATGTTCCAGAAACATGATCATATCATGTAGCTACATGATTCTGATAAGGTGTTATATGATCATCGCTACGACTAGTGGATGATTCTGACAATGCAGCAAAACTGAAGTTTATGAAGACAGGACAAATAATAAACTGACCTTATATATGATTTCCAGACAGAAAACCTAATAAAATCAGGTGTTTTAGAATGTGCATGACATAGCTTTTTCTACTTGTACTCCATTCCATTTTCAGAACTGAGAAGAACAGACACAAACCTGTCTAGAGACCAGTCCTATCCATAAAATGTAAAAGATACAATCAGCCAACCAATTTCTAATCCAGTGAATCAAATACTAACATGAACGCAAAATCTTTTCAAGGCAGTCTGATGTAAGATCAAATTGGCTCATTCCATAAATAACCCTCTTTACCGCCATAAAGCCCCAAATCTGACATAAGGGGAACATTCATGCTGTGCTAAATGGATGAAACAATTCTCGGAGCTGAATGATTTTCTGAATTTGATCATTGTAAATTAAAAATTAAAGTAAAGCATGACACTGAATGCAACCATCTGAATGGCCGTACCTAAAGACATACTGTAGTTCCCTCAAAGACTGGTGACAATCTTTATAACTCTGGATGCCAGCAGACACCCATGGGCTTTCGTTCTCTGACCAATAGGACATTAGCCCATTGGATATTTTTTGACTGAATAAATACTGTTGTTTCCCCTGACATAAGACCAGTCAGGGGTGTCTGCCCCCTCTCTTCTCATCCATGCACATGAAAACTCAGATTATATGAGGAGTGATTTCTTAGCAAAATACTGTTCAAACTTTGTATTCATAAAATCACTTTGAAAAATCAAATCAAAGAAAGTTAGAAAAATAAAAATGCTTTTTTATAAATGAAAAATTAGATTTATGAGTTTTTAAAGTGAATTATGAAACTGATGGCTGGAACAAAACTCAATGTCATTTATATAATGACATCTTTCAACCGCCTGTTTTCTAGTAAATCTGTTGCATTTTATCATTTCAGAAGCTTGAGTACAGTATTGTGAATTTTTGCTGGGCAAGAAAATACATTCCCTCCAGTCCATTGTTTCATTAAAGAACAATATAGTCTCTTTTGAGATGCTTGTCACCCAATGTCTGCATTTTCAAAAGATTTAGGTGATGATGGGACATATATTGAGTAAAGCAGACCATAGCAGATAAACCTAGGGTATATGTTAAGGTCTATTTGATTGGAAATTATCATTATATTATTGTACTTGCCATTTGTTATGTTAATATTAACTGAGCCCTAGTCCACATCAGCTTAAATATCCATGGGTGGCAGTAAGGCAGGAACATACTGTACTGTATATGAATGACTATGAACTATTGTCTTGCACTTGGAATCTATACAGGGCAATAGGGTACATACACCAACACATTAGACCATTATATGCAACTTCATAACAGTATCTGGGAGCCAATCCAGTCTGAGAATTCCTTTTTTTAATGTTCTTTGATAAATGTTTGTATACCATGTTTAGAAATTGCATCCCTGGTCTGATCTGTGGGATTTCAAATGTATGTCATTTTACTATAAAAAATCAGCACAGTTAGATGCTGCCTGTGGTATAAGAGCAAATAAAAGAAGCAGAGAATCCTGGGTGCTTGTCATGCAGCAGGACAGGCTAGCATAGAACTGCATCAGTCATTGCATGTCTCATCTGTATAGTGGACTATACAGTTTGGAAAACACATTTACAGGAAGCTGGTAGAACGTTTCTGTAGGAGCCTTGTTGTGCACGCATCTATCTGCACACAATTCACACATATACGAGAGCAATTATTTACATTTGTTATCTCAAGTGCACTGAGCTACTGCCCCCCTTAATCGTCAATAGCGTTCCTTTAAAATTCCCACAGTTGTCATACAGCAATCCAAATCTACAGCATCTGGACTCTCATATCCGATACTCAGCTCAGTGTCAAATACCACTCCAAGAGAAGATAGGAAATAGCAGCAGATCTTTAAAACAATTCAGCAACGGTTGAAATAACTTACATTCGCACAATCAGAACTCAATCCCACAGTTGCAGCTCCCGATCACCACTATCCCTCCATCCACCTTCAGCTTCCCCTCTGGATAGGGTGCTTGATCGGTTACACAAACTTCCTGGCACCTGGACACAGAACGTACTGCTCCATTTACATTTGTCTGATTTATATTTCTGCTTGCCACAGTAGGATACATAAAATAAATAGATTGTATGTAGACACTAAAAACTAATGCTGGTGACTGATTGATAAACAGTTAAGAACCAGTGGTGCTTGAGCTATATATTTTGAGGATTTTCAGCAAGGGAATTACAAAAGGATTGCTGTACTAATGCATTTAGACTGAAGTTCTCCTTTTCAAAGATGCAGTGCACACCTTTTGGGGAGAAAATACCTTGGTGCAGGCACCGGCATTCTAGACATCCTATGCCTGCCCCTGCTAGGTTTGGAAGTATCAATGGCCTATGGGTGTCTTCATCCAAACTTGGGCCCCAGTGCCTCTACACTTGGCCCTGCTAATTTTGGCAGTACCACTAGCCTATGAGTTTCTTTATCCAACGTTGGAATCTGGTTTCTCAGCACTGTGTGCATTGGCTGTATTTCTGACATTTACTGTGTGTAAAAGAAGTATACCATTTTACAGGATGATATTTCTTTGTCTTTGTGTATACTAGAGCTCTCTCTCCTCTTTATTCATTTATAAACAACTTCCGACTGTACATTCCTTGGCCAACAATATATGCTGTCCTCCAGAATCACATAATACCATTACCAGGTTCTTCCCACCTCCAAGCTATACTTTATAAAGGTTTAAATTACTATATTCTGTAGACAATAACTCTGGGCGTTGTTTTGTTACAATAAATACAGGTGTTTGCATGTATGTTGCCTGCAGGAACACTATATTGTGCAGATTATAATGATCACGCAAGGTGTCTTAGTTACAAATGCTTTCAGTGCTGAATAGTCTTCATTCCTCAGCAATGTCGCCTGTAAAGTCTATACACCATGGATAAATCGGATAGACATATTTACAGCATTTACAGGAGCTTAAACTGTTTCGACTTGTTGTGTCATCTGACTGAGGATATGTAGATGTGTGAAAGAATATAACAATGCTAGAGAAGAGTACAATGTAATTCTGAACATCAACATACGGTATACTAGAGCTAATACATTTTTTAAAAATTGACGAATGCGCAATAGTAACCTAACAATGGATATCTTGTTTAATTGTATATCTCACAATAAGAAATAATGCAGTATTGTTTGCTATGACTAACATGGTAGCTTCTATAAAGGAGCCCCAATGTGCACAGTGGTTGGCCAGTTGAAATATTCTTTGATCTATTAGCCAACTACTAGGCTGCCTGTGCTTTGATCTGTAAAACAAGCACTAGAACGTAGAAATAAAAGCATCATTTTGATGAGCTCTATCGAGTCAAGTGCAATGACAGGAGCTCTGATGTGGAGCAAAGCTCACTCGCCATATATACCTGTCTAAAAAACTGATTGCAGCGAATTAAGTTAAGGTTGACAGGTGGCAGACCCCAGGTTTTAGATCCTGCACATGCATTTCTATAACAGCCTATTATTGATAGTAAGTATGTAAAAGTCAGAAATGGATTATATATGAGAGTTACCTATCAGTGGGAACCATTATTTATTTCCCATATAGATATACAAGCATCATGTTATGCAACATCTTACATTGTAACCTTTCACATCAGTCATTGCTCTCCAAAGGTGTTTTCCACTAAAATGGCCACATATGCACATTAGGGCCAATTTGGGAAGAAGCCAATTAATCTACCAGAATATTTTTGGTTTTTTGGGAAAAAAAACAGAGGTGAGACCCTTGCAGATATGAGCAGCACAGACAAACTACATACAGACGGTGTCCCTGGTGAGATATAAACCCAAGACTTTGAGGCAAGAGCAATAACCACTTAACAGCTGTGCTGGTTCTATATATAATGTAGTGGCAATGTAAATACTAATTGGTAATATAAATACTTTAAGTTTATAGGAGCAAGTGTAATGTCAAAGGCAGCATGCTTCTGAGTATAAAGCTGCAAAGTTGTCGAGTGTTGCCTTTGCTGATGTCTTACGGTCAGTAATGTTTTTCTCATGTGACTCCTGCTTAGTAGCACAGCGGTTTAATGGTTAGAACTGCTTATGGCAAGGGGGCGGTCCCCATTTCCTATCTCTCTGGACACTATGTGTAGAAGTGTGCATGTCCTCAATGTGCTTGTGTGAGTTCCCTCCCACACTCCAAAGACATGTTGATAGGTTGATTGGCTCCTGTCTAAATCGGCCCTGTATGTATGTAACATAGGGACCTTAGATTGTAAGCTCCTTTAGGGCACGGTCTGATGTAAATGTGCAGTATGTAAAGTGCTGCATAAATTGCTGGTGGTACCTTGAATAAATTAAAATACATAACCCATAGCAAAAAAAAGCATTGCTTGCCATTTTACAAAAAAATAAGAATTTATTACAACTTTCTTTTACATTTTTCAGTCAGCACATTGGGGTTGATTTACTAAAGGAAAATAGTCTGTTCACTTTGTAAGGAAATTTCCCCCAAGTTTAGTGAATGAGGTGAAGCTCTGCTGTCTTCCATCATCCAATCATGTGCAAGCAAAAATACTGTCTGTGTGTTTTTTTTTTATTTTCCTTACACATAATTGGGTATTCTTTTGAAACTGAATTTTCACCGTATCCACTAAGCTCAGGGAGAATTCCTCTTCAAAGTGAACAGCCTATTTGCCTGTAGTAAATTAACCTCTTTGTGACCTAAACGAACTGTGTGCAGCCTCCATAGAGAGCTTCTCTATCTCCCAGGCCACACACTAGCAGCATGGCACCTTACTTGCAGGGAAGCTGAACTGGTGCTATACAAGCATGTGGCCAGGGTTCAAGTACTGACTGATCCCATCTAAACCTGCTCACATAGGTTTTATTCCCTACAGAGAGTCTTTCATTTGTCCAACACTATTGCTGAGTGTACAAATCCCTTTATTGCTTCTCCAGCCAAAACAGATTTTTTTAGATTAAGTTACAGTGGGAATGATCAGGGCTATTTGATATACCAATGAATAAAGCTGTACGGAACAGGTTTTAGAATAAAAGTAGCAGATGTAAAGTGAAGTTTGACTTTCACAGTCTGGAGTCTTCTTCATTCTGCATTGTAAGAAAACTCAACTGCATTATCTATATAGCTAAGGAAAATCTTCTGCCCTCTATTGGCAGTTTGGGAAAATAAACCATTTTTTTTGTAGGACTGCACTATAAGTCCAAACCAGAAATACAATATTTGTCTGTGCTTAAAGGAAACTTGCAGAAGGAAGTATGGAGGCAGCCATTGACAACATCTCATGAAAACACTTGCTCCCTGGCTTTCATGCTGATCCAAAGCGTTAATTTACTAAAGAATTTGGTGAAGCTCTGCTGAGTTCCATCATCCAATTATGTGCAAACAAAAATACTGATTTATTTATTTGTCATGCTTGTGATTTGGGTATTCTTTGCAAAGGGAATTTTTACCACATTTACTAAGCTAAGAGAAATTTTCCCTGCAAAGTGCAAATTCCCTTACAAAGTGAACAGACTATTTGCCTTAATAAATGAACCCCACCAATTCAAAACAAGTATGCAGATTAGAAGTTCTGAAGGAGGTTAGACATATTTCTCTCAGTACAGGCTTCCATTTATAAGGCAACATACAATCACCCAATACAACCAATTATACACCTTCTTTAATAGGTCTGAGAACATTAAAAAGATGAATCCCTTGATGGATTACTTTACAATATTTTTTCTCTTTTTAGAAATATTACAAAATAAAGACAACCATTTATTGTTAAAAATATTTGCTACTGCTGGAACTGCATCCAATATTTGTTACACTTTGGTTATTTTAGTTCAAGTTAACTGTCTATATTGGCTTAGAACTGGTTTATTATTAAAGATCCTTACTGGTACAGAAAGTATTTGTTTTGGATAAAGAAATGTTTAATATTCCACACAGACGCAATATTTGTGTTATGATTATGGAATCCATATGATTATCACTTGCAGCTGAACTATTACAAAACATCTTGTAATATGGTAGCCATATGTGTTTAATATTTATAATAATAGAATTTTTTTTTTTAAATGCTATTTGTGTTGATGAAGTTTCATGACGTCTCTCCATTGGGGGCATACTTTTAAAGTAGAGTGGGGAAATAACAGAACATTTGTCAAATTTTTGTTGTTGTTTGCTTGTCCGGGACTAAAAATTTAGGAAAAACCCTTCCAATTGGGATCAAAACAGCAATAAAACCCTGAACTGTCTTAACCCTTCCCACTCCCTATCAAAATCACAGTACAAAAAATAGTTCTGACTAAAATTGCAATTTAATAAATGAACAGAGATACTTTTTTACATTTTAAAATATGCTTCTCATGAAATATTGGTGTAAGGAGTCCAAAGTAAATTAATAGATGTAAACCAAAGACAACAACTTCCATAGCACAATCTGTTGCCTGGGAAGAGTACTAGGAGCACAGAATTCTTATTAATATGTGTTGGTTGTGAATCCCATACAAGCCTGAAACTACACAAAACACAGCCTAAGCTAATAATAAAGTTGTTGCCATTATAATACTGTTAAATGTTTTAATAACTTTCCTCGTGCTTATGCAGTAAGGCAATGAAATGGCAACCAGCCACCAATTCTCATTGTAAAATCTGGGTCTAGTAACATTTATTCTAATTAGCTGCTACAGGTCACTGTACTTTATACATTCTGACTGCTTTTGGCTTATGGCTTCAGTGCTAGAGTTTGTAAATTAATTTAAGATATTTTCATAATTCAAAAAGGTTTAGAGAACAATGCAAATCAAAGATTTTACCTATATAAGTAGAAAACAGCAGACACAGAAATAATGCCTTGATTAAATGTATGTATTTCTTTTTTCAGGTGACTATGGAATGGATATTATAACCAAGAAAAGTTATCGGGACGGTGGTGACTCCGCAGGAAGGAGTAAGATATATTTTTTTATCTTTCCTTTGTAGTTTTTTAATTTTTTATCGTCAACACCCAAATACATTCTTCAGTATGTGATCTTATGATAACAACATTATATAAGCATAAGAATAGAAAGGTATCTTTTATTACCACACTCCAATAGACAACACAGTGTACACTTACTGGACATCAATTTTAAGCTTTAATGTTTTTAAAGCCCAATTGAACCCTCTTAATTTAGTACTGTGATGCACTCAGTACTAAATTATGCCTCCATTTTTAGTAAGGGCTACAGCAAGGGTTAACAAACCCTCTGCTGCCAGCATACAGGAGCATATAGAATCATATAGAATCAGCACTGTTGATTAGAGCAGTGTTCGGTGGGGGGTGTCGGAGAGCTGACCTGCTGCTTGTATATGAGAGCGGCGGTCTGACTCTCCTAGTGTTGCCAAGGAGAGGGGTTTTAACCCTTGCTGCAACATTTAGCTGATTTAAAAAATATAAAGAAGCACATAGATTACTGTATACAAAGCCTGACTGCATTACATTTAAAGGTTAAATGGTTCAATTTGGCTTTAAATTAGGATACTAAATAGTACATTTTAAATGCCTCTTCTTACAAGAAAACAGTGTTAACATTAAAAGTTTCTATACTACAGTCTTGTATTGTTTATATATTGCAATGAAATTAAAATACAGAATAAACTGTCATTATATATTTATAGCATGTCTTTCAAGTAAAATGGAGAAATGGTTGTTAATAATTTGTTAGTTAAGATTATCTTCTTGTTTTCCAGCCTACACAGAAACAGTATCAAGTTCATCAAGACTGGTGTCACTACCACCAAGTAAGTTATTGTGTTAGCACTGTGAATTCAGTGAATGTTTTTACATATAAATTCTCTAGTGTGCAAGTGAACCATTTAAAGGAGAAATATGGGGGGAGTGAAATACACTCATCCCCAAAATTAGAGCCGATGTGTGACACTTAGGCTGTCGCATTTCGGCTCTATAGCCTGAGAAGTGAGCGTTCACAAACCACTGATCGTTCAGTTCCCAATCTTCTCCCTGCAGAGAGCGGTGACTGTCAGTCACCACTCCCCGCAGGGATTACCTGTCCCCTCTCTGATCCTCCAGTGCTGACTGGCTGACTGGAGGGATGGATAGGGGAGAGGGCAGGCACAGCTGGCTCTAGCTCTAGAGATGCAGAGCCAGCTGTCAATCAGGCAGCAAGGTGGATCCTGACAATATTGTCAAGATCCGTCCTGGCTGCAGCGCATCTCTAGCGCGCTATATGCTGAGTTTTGGATCCCAAGAGGACATTAGTATATGTACTCCTGTGACCCTAATGAGAACTATGGCAAAAAAAGGTTTTGCCATAGATCTCTTTTAAATTGCATTTTATTTTTGTGGAAATAGTAGTTTGTGACCTGCTGTAAAGGATTTTGGGTTGGTGAATGGGATTGTGAATGTTCTTCCATCATTTTGTTCTAACAGAAGGAGCAAATACCAGTGGTTCCAAACTCTCATACCAGGGGGGAGGGGGTGGTACGGAAAAGAAGACCCTGGTACAAAGCAGCACTAGTTACGTCTCATCAGGTATGTATTGTGTGCTTTCATTTTATTATTGTATATTTCTTTAGTAAACTACAATTTAAGCCTGTGAAATGTTCAATCAGTATTGCATTTTACTGTGTTATAGGATATAGATAAGATACATTTATGTGTAGGCAGTATTTAAAGTGTTTTTAGAACCAATTTGTTTTTTATTTTAGTTTTTTTAGTTTTTTTTTTGGATAGAGTGGGCGGTAGTATGAACTCATGTAATTTTCTTTTGCTTTCTGTGTCCTGTTGAAGAAATGTCCCATCACTTCCTTTCCTAAATACACACCATGAAGTCAGTGGAAATATATTTAAAGTGAGAGCAAGTCCCTGCTTAGTTGTCACTAAAACATGTGTCTCTATTGGAATATTTTTTACTTAACTCCTAGTTAAGTGATATAATCATAACAATTTGGGTTTTCAAGACAAATAGAGAGGCTGAATCCAACTAGTAAGGGCAGTAACAGAGACAGCAACAGAAACCTGCAAACTATGAATTTTTTGTTTTTTTATTGTTGGAATTTTTATTCACGAACGGTTGAGTAATAAAATGCACAGGGTGACATTCCCTATTTTGGCCAGTAGATGGTGCAGGCATGCAAGAAAAAAATGCCTGTGGATCCCCCTAGAGGCTGTAAGTGGTACTTCACTCTCGACAATTAAAACAGCTGCAGCTTCAGTAGTCACTTTTATATAATGTAAACAAGATCACACTAGATCCCAAATATATATTAGGACACAATGGCTATCTTGACACCATGTTCACAATTCAGTTATGTTTTAAAAATAAAAAAATGTATATAAAAATGAAAAATAAATAAAATAAAAAATAATTTTATTGTGGGCTTGCGTGAATTTCCTTCGGGTACTCCAGTTTCTTCCCACAATCCAAAGACATGCTGAAAAGTTAATTGGCTCCTCTCTAAATCGGCCCTGTGTGTGTGTGCAATAGGGACCTTAGACCATACGCTCCTTCAGAACAGGGAGTAATATGAATGTGCAATCTGTTACAAGTGTACATTTTCAGCACTATATAAATACTGTACCTGTAATAAATAATAAATAAACACTTTTTTTTCAAGAAAGAATATAAAGCCCAATAAGCATTAGCTGAAATGAGTTTTTGTTGTAATGCAATGTTCCTTTATTACTACTATAATAACAAAAGTTATATAAAAATCCAGCTACAGGTGGCAGCTCAAAAGTTAATATTAGCACCTCGGGATCAAGATACGCCCAGTCCCCTACTTCTACCCTCTCAGTATCACCAACCTCCACCTTCGATAGGAAGGCTTACATCTCCAGTTCCCGCCAAGCGGGATATGAAGGTAAGGGTCGTTCCAGATTTCCAGTAGACTAAGCTACCCTGTTTCACCGAAAATAAGACCTACCCCGAAAATAAGACCTAGTACTATTTTTGTGAATTGCTAAAATATAAGACCTACCACGAAAATAAGACCTAGTTGTGACCATTCCCAGGTCCAGTGGTGGCATAAGGCAGAACTTGAAGAGCCGAGGGAGAGAATCAGCAGTGCCAACAAAGCCAGCGCTAGAGGAAGCGAGGCGGCACCGGAGGGAGCAGAGCCGCATAAGCCAATGTCTCCTCTATAGCGCTGGCTCCTGTCACAGGCAGAGTGACACCAAATGCACTCCGCCTGTGAGGAATCAATACTGAAAGTGCGCTTCGCTCATTCTGGCCAGCGATTGGTTAGCAAATTGCTCTTAGAAAGGTACTGCACCCCTAATTGCCCTGATCACCATATTTTTGTACATGACTACATGTAGAGTTTTGTATATTTTAAAAAAAGACCTACCCCGAAAATTAGACCTAGTGTGTTATTTTGAGCCAAAAAAATATAAGACAGTGTCTTATTTTCGGGGAAACACGGTATGTACACTTCATAAAATTCAATTTATATGTTGAACGTATCACATAATGGATTTATTTTCATTTGTAGGAAGTTCTAGTGGGAATTCTTCACCAGAATACACAAGAAAAGAAATGGGTATGTATAGTTCTATAATTCAAAATCATTGCAAATATTTGACTGAAATGAACTGACCACAAAATTAATTTAAAGGATTTTTACATGGATATTTTTCTAACTATACGCACAGCCTGGTCCAACTGAACAAATGCTGGTAGTGTTCGTCCTAAAATATTTGTGTCAACAGTAAATTAAGCAAAAAGAATAGATTCCAATGCCCAGCCTAGTTTTTGAATTTGATGTATTGTTATTAATACGTTTTCTTTTCTCAAAATCAGCATCTTCTGCCACTAGAGGTCGTACTCCGAGCAGAGGTGAGTACATGATTAGGACATGCATGGAAGCCAAAATAACCATGTAACATAATCCACCTCCAGTCTTAAACAGTTATGGTTGGTTTAATCCTGTCACTCAAAGACCATTTGTATCCATTCTAAAGGATACAAATTCAATCATAAGCAGTTCAACCTGAAATAACCTATCACATCTGAAATCATAACTACATTTACAATTTATGCTTAAACATACCCTGCCAACTTAAAAAAAAAAGATAAAAGAACAAAATATTCAGGTATTTTAAATGCTAAATGCTTACTTGAAATATTTTTCTATTCCAATCATCATTTTTCATTCACTTGTAATGTGCTTTTGAATTTGCTAGAAAAATTGACTGGTTGGTTCCCCAGCATTGCCCCCTCCCTTCCTGCACATCATTGCCCCTTCTCTTCTGGGAGTGTATATATATA
>NW_017307550.1:106515-135571 GCF_000935625.1 Nanorana parkeri | reverse complement strand
ATATATATTTCTCAAAGGTGTAAAAAGACCATTAAATCAACATTTTGTTTGCCTATTTATTCTGTAGGATAACAATGAATAAAGCCATTGACAGTCCTCAGATTCTTAAACCCAAGATTCTTAAACCCAAAATGGCTGATGCAATAGAACAATAGAGAAAGACTTTAGAGCATAGTTAACCAAAGATGTTTTTATATACACATGTGGGGACTTACATATACATTTTTGACTAGTTACCGGTCCTTTTGGATTTTTATAGCAAAAGAAGAAACACTTTAATGCAATACATACATAGATTTTATGTTCAATACTTTTCAATAATAATTTTATTATTGTGTTATTTTACAGAAACTGAAATCCGCACTCGGCTGCAGAGTGCTTCACCCTCCACAAGATGTGAGTGTTTATGTGTCATTTTCTATATCACTAATATAGAGCAAGCAATCATTTGTATATTATGGCATATTTGAGATATATTCTTGATAATAGGTGGTGGTTTTTATTTACAGATGTGAAGTTTATGACTTAGAAAAAACTGAACCCAGTATAGAGCTTTTTATGTGCTGACAAATATCATTGATAAACCCACTGGTAAGTGGGGTATATCAATGATAGTGAGGTACTGGGCAGCAGAGTGGCGTAGTGGTTAGCACTTCTGCCTTGCAGCTTGGGGGGGGTCCTCGGTTTGAATCCCAGCCAGGTCACTATCTGTAAGGAGTTTGCATGTTCTCCCTGTGCTTGCCTGGGTTTCCTCCGGGTACTCCGTTTTCCTCCCACACTCCAAAGACATGCTGGTAGCTTAATTGGCTCCTGTCTAAGTCGGCCCTCTATGTATGCATGTGAGATAGGGACCTTAAATTGTAAGCTCCTTGAGGGTAGGGACTGATGTGAATGTGCTGCGTAAATTGTCAGTGCCATAATACCTGTAATAAATAAAAATAAATAGATGGATGTAGTGTTTCTAATACCTGTCCTGGAACACCACAAACAAAGCACATTTATCAGATTTTGAAAAAATCACAAAATGTATTTTAGTAAAGACACACAGGGGGTGATTTACTAACCTAAACACACGCACGCACTAGGTGCGTGTGATTTTTACACAGCAAAACGTATTTATTAACCAAAAAGTCTCTAAAAGCATATTTCCACTAATGCCATATATGGAAAAACCATGCACATGATGCATATATAATGCTGCTTCACAGTTTAGACAAAAAAGGTTAGCTCATGCATTTACATTCCTGCATTCATCAACGCAAGCAACACAATGTAGAGCTAATTTACACAACATCACCTTGCAATTCATGCAGGGCTTTGCACAACACACCTGCTGGGTGTGTACACACTACAAAGGTGTCTAGATTCCACCAATAGATCATGCTGGGAGGGAACACACTACAGAGGTGTATACTTGTTCGTGGCATGTTTATAAGGTTAGTAAATCAACCCCACAGTGTGCTACTACTTAACACAGACGTGTCACACAAATATGGGGAAGATCGATCTATACCTAAAAAAACACTACATTTAGTTGTTATGAGGCAATACAAAGTGCAGTGATTATTTGCAGAGTGCAGTGACCCAGAGCAACCCACCAAAAATGTATTCTATGGATAACTGTACATTTGCAGTTTTATATTTGTTCAGCTTTGTAAGCCATCGGTCCCACTCTGCAGATATGGAATAGTCAACATTGTTGTAGGTGGTTAAACTGACCTGTGAATATTTCACCTTCCTTCAGGGACAGAACTTGATGATGTGAAGAAACTGCTGAAGGGAGGTCGTTCGACCAGCGTCAGCCCCAGCAGATCCCCAACCAACACCCTTCCCATCCCTAAGAAAGCAATTGTGGAGACGAAGATGGTGACAGAGAGCTCTCAGTCAGGTGAGCGTCTCTGACAGCACTGTGTATGCCTTTCACCATTATGACAGGTACTGATTCTAATCAGTGGTTCCTTCATACAGGTTCAGGGTCATATGACACCACCATCTTAGATTCAGCACTCCCATCATATATGTGGACCTCCACGCTTCCTGCAGGGTCATCTATGGGTGGCTACCACAACAACATGGGTGGCATGGGCTATGGGTCTTCTATGATGAATGCCCAGTCCTCAGGATCAGGTAAACTTATGAAAGAAAAAATGGCTTCACAATCTATAAAGAGCTGATAAATCTATGTCTATGGCTTCTGTTTTTTTTTTACAATTGTCGCTTTATGATTTTTTTTTTAGTATTTGGAATGCCCAACAATCTGGCCCCCAGCTCTCCTACCTTACATTCAGGACTTTCGTCCTCCTCTGCAGGTAACTATCATAATTTACTGGAGTCTGTTTCACTTTAGGTGGAGTTAGAGTAGTAGTTAGAGTTGTAGATTTTGACCTTAAAAAAATTCAACTGGAATTCTAGTTTCTTTCAGTTAACAAATGCCCTCCCAGCTACTTCTCATTATTTCTTTACTTTTTCTTAGTTTAGTTTTTGTTGCTTATTTTTATATGAAACCCCAACAACATAATTCTTTTCTCCCATTCTCATGTAATTAGGGATGCACAGATACTTTTCGAGTACCAGTGCAGATACTTGGCATTTTCATGAGAAATACGAAGGTTGCAGCGGTCGCAGCTGGGACCTGGCTCTGGCGCTCCACCACTGTCCTGAAATCCTTAGTCTGTATTGTTTTAGAAAACCTGTCACATGACAATAAACAAAAATGTATCAGTACTCGTACTTGTAAGTACTCGGCGAGTACCAGTACTCGTACTCGCAAAACTGGTATCTGTGCATCCCTTTATTTATATTTATAAAAACAAAATCGTACATTTAAACAGAGATGTACAAATCCCGGGAGCTCCGTGAGCTCCTAACAAATGACAGCTGCCTCCTAATTTTTGAATTTTTCTCTAGTCTAGTCTTGGAGCTCAAAAGTATCGGTACATGTACTCGTACTTGTACCGAGTACTGTACTTGGTATCTGTGCAACCCTACATGTAATATATTTTTCTTACTGCACTTTCTTTTACAGAATAGCTCTCTCATGTGCAAATCTCAATGTTTGGTGCATAAATTGAGTTTTCCCCCACAATGTCACACCTCCGTTGCCTCTTTATTAATTCTATGGTGTGATAGGGGGCTTCACTGATAAATAGGGGTCTCAGGAGCGGGGACAGGTCCAAGCTTGAGTTTTACAGAGAAAGTCAAGATTTGCCTTTCCAGCTTGTTTCAGTTGACCATGAATTAATTACCCTCACCTTCATGTACTTCTTTGGGACTGTGATGGGGAGGTCTTGGCACTTAAATTTCCAGTAGACATGTGCAGCGGCTAAAAATTCATTTTATTTTGGATTTCTTTTATTTCGTTTTTGGAATTCGGATCCTATATGTGTTTCGTTTCGGGAATCGGATTCATATTCGGATCTGATTCGGGATTCAGATTCAGAATTCCTGAAAATTTAACTTGAGGTGGGGTAGCAGAATTGGCACATTTGTCATTTCTGGTTGCTATGCTCTAGTTTTTACTATTAAAGGGACATTAAAATACTTTGCTTAATTTGTTTTTATCCTTTTAAATGTTAATAGTGCATGCACAGGATTTGGACGAAATTCATTCCAAATCCGAAATTTCGGATTCGGATGCTTTCGGATGATTTCGGATGATTTCGGATATGTTATATTTCGGAAATTCGGATGCTCCGAATCTACGAATTTCCAAAATCTTGTCTGAATTTTGATTCGGAACGAAACAAATCACACATGTCTAATTTCCAGCTCCACCTGCCATGCCCATTACTAGGTGATCTTACATTACCTGCTGGAGTGTCATTAGTATTGCATTGCTGATATTATAGAGAGAGGGCTGAGATTCCTCTTGTTGCCATACAGTGAAGGGAGCACAGTTAGGATCTGGTAAGATGCCACTACCATCCTCTCTATTCAATTTATAAACAAAATGTTAGCAATGGCTGGACTAACCCTGAAATACTAGCACTACGGGTACTTTCTATTCTATGGATACACGCTATGAAATCAATACATCTTATTGCATAACTTGTTATGTTTCTGTTTTCCTCCACAGTATTCGGTGTTCAAAATAATTTGGCCCCATTACATGCTCAAGGAGTGGCATTAGCTGCAGCTCCCATGGTCAACAGCGCAATGACATCTGCAAACACCTCAGGTTTGTGCTCACTGCTTTTCACTCAGTTTTGTGCACAGTGATTGGTTGGACCATAACCATATTCATGTGGGTGACTTTTTCAGGATATGGAGTGCAGAAGAATGTCACACAAAACACACAAGGCTCAGGTGGAGTCAGCAGCACTGTCACCTCATCAGCTGGTGAGTTTCTCTGATTTGATGGTGAATTGAAGACTCTTCACAGAACTTTTCTGATACTCAAGGCATACAATAAAGCACACCTGTAATGCAGTAATAAACCTAAAATAGGCAACAAGGATGTATGGATAGATTTGTACTGTACTTGGTTCTTTTAACAATAAAGGTTTGTATTAACACTATCATGTTTACAGCCAACTCTAGTCCTGTGTGTCTCAATGCAGTTAGTCTACTATTTAGGACTGTAGTTACCATAATGGTACTTATTGGCCAGTGCCTAGTGTCATTTGTGGCTAAATTCAGCAGATACATTTTAAGGGGAGGGATTGCAGGGGCTGCTGAGAGGAGTCAAAAAGCTTACTGTAGTTCAACAAAACACAAAACCATCTCTCCTTTATCTTGTTTGTTAGTCTGTCCAGTTACAACGTTGTTATATGTAAATATAAAATTGACACCATGCTTCCTCCAATAGAGCAGTGAAACAATAGTTTTCACATCATACTTGGGATTTTTTTATGGTGGAAATTAATAGTACCGGAGGTTGATAAAAAAATTAAGATTAGGTTGGTAATGCATAAGGTCGGATTTAATATGATACCTTCAAAGTACCCAAAACCGTGATAGTTAAAAAGAAATGACAAAGCCAGTGTCCACATTACCCCATCTACATATTTGCAGCATCTTATTTGTTTTTATTCTACACATGCACCCCAATATTTACCTTTTTCTCTCCATACTTTTTCAGTAACTAGCAGTAAAATTCAAGGTGAAGAAATCCTCAGCAAAGATTACAAGTTCCTTTTGCTGGAGAAGGAAAAAGCACCCGCTAAGAAGGATGGAGACATGCTGATAATGTCCAAAGACAGCGGAAAGGTCTTTACAGCTGCTAGTATGGCCAGTTCAGGTAATTAACATAATCTTATTGATCATATAGTAAAAAGTACAGTATATAGTGCAGTGATCCCTATCATTAAATCAGAATTAATCTTTCATTGCTTTAAACTGATGAAAGCTGAATATGATTGGGATTGTTACATTAAAGGAGGGAGAAATGAACCAGATAGACCCAATCATTGCCAGAGTGAACATTTTCATTACATCAGTCTGTGCCAGAGAATGTGATAAGTTGTATATGCTTATTCTGTGCCTAACTACTGTGGTCAAGAAGCTTGTTACCCTCCTGGTTATATAAAATCAAGCTGTTTGCAAACCTTCTTTGTCTGAAAAGAGTGTTTTATATGTTCATCCACCTAAACAAACAAATCCTAAAATTCCATAATGCTACACAGTGTCCAAGATGCTGAAGTCTTGGCTATAAGGACACAAAAGTATAAACTTCACAAAATACATTGTTTTGAAATCCTTATCAAAAAGATGTTTGTGACCTTATTTTTTCACCTATTTCAGTCTATATGCTTTTGCATGCAATTAGATCAGTCAACATCAGTTTATTTCAATAGCTGACATGTGTTTCCATCAATTTACTTACCAAAAAACTGGCCAAAAATGCACATCCTCACTTCTGTGTACGTAAAAGATAATTACGTTGCACATGGCATTGCACAATGCAATGTATGCTTGTGAATGGCACCATTCATTAAAGTGTATGTATAGCATAAACCTTTTTTGGGGGGGATAGAGTAGGTAAGTTGGCAGGTTTTTATTTTTATTTTTTTGCTGTCTTTGTCCTGCTAGGGAGATTTCTATTTCACATCCTCGGATAGATACCTTAGATACCCTCCTCAGAGACCATAACATACAGGGGTACAGGTACTCTTAAAAACTACACCACACAGGGACCCGTGTACACACACACACACATGCACAATCACATACAGACACACAAAGGTTGAACTTGATGGACCTGTGTCTTTATTCAACCTCAATACTATGTAACTATGTAACATCCTGTCTTGAAGATACAACAGTGAAGGGAAATCACCATGGGAAGATTTCCACTCACCTATTGCTTTCATGATAACTCCAAACTTTAAGAACTCCCATGATACTGTAGCATTTTTCAAGGTGTGTACCTGGTACCCCAATTTAATACCAGAGTTTAGACAGGACCTTAAAACTATAGTGCTAGGTTGCATAATAGGTCTTTTTACAATTAGTTTTCAGCAAACAGTAGTACTACAATTCTTAGGCATATAACCCCCTTTCTCAGTCACTTGTGTTTGATACTTCAGTTATTTTTATTTGCACACTATGGTAATAGATGGAAAGACTTACAAATCATCACATTGTTTGGATATTTCCCAGGTTCATATGGTGAAGATGCTCTAAAAAAAGAAAGAACTGTAACAACTAGTATGGACACCTCATACAGAACAGAGGCTAATGGTAAATAATGCATTTTAACTCTTCTATTTCAATTGGAAAGACAATATGATAGTTTAACACATATGCTGTTGTATCTTAGGAGGCTTAAAGGTAACCAAAGACAAAGCTACATATGCAGGTAAGAAATCTTCCTTCATTCCTTTTATTGCTTTGTCTATTTCCCCATAAATGATACAAATGTACAGCAATCATTTATTTCCAAAACTGCATATTTTTCATATCCTCAGTTGATAATTTAAAGAAAGTCTTAAACAGAAAGGGAAGAAATAACACATTTGTCATAAACATAATTCTTTTAGTATTATTAAAGTTAAAAAGATCTATGGTCACTCCCACATTCTGTGTAGATCATACCCTTTCATACTGCCTATATGACTACACCTCTCCCCTGGTCCACCCAGTTGTTACAAACACATGTCATCTCCATTTCGACTCACCTGCTTTATACATATTTTGTTTACTGCAGCTGTGCTCCACACAAACACACAACATTATATACACATTTAATACCTGTCAAATTATTAAAGGATGTACAAACAAGCAGCTCACATAAAGTGTTAATTTCACATGTACACATAATACAAATACTACCACCTTGTAAAGTCTACCACTGAGAAATATAAGGTTCTGAAACTCCTCTCACCCATGAATGGTTAACTGTTGCTTGTTACTCGCCACAGAGATACATCGAGTAGATGGTTTGAAGTCCGCCAACGATCAGTATGCTGAAAGGCAGGATGGTGGAATGGATGGAGCCTGTGGACCATGTGCTTCCTGCTGCAAATGGTGGATGTGGGCACTTGGGTTAATTCTTGGCCTACTATTCCTTTTGGGACTGCTCTTTGGACTCATATCTCTATGTAAGTAATCATCTCTTTATACTATGATACCACAACATCGGCAGGATGTACATTTCACAATCAAAATTGATTTCACAAACACTGAACAAAGCAAACTTTTAAAAAGGAAGATTTGTTTTTGTTTTTTAAAGCTTTTTTTTCAGAGATACACTGAAAAGAGATTAGCTTGATGTAAATAAGCCTATAAGTGTGTGTTAAACCGTGTTACTATGGATAATTTACAATTTAGTTTGGTATGTTCATAGGGGCAGCCATATTTGCTCCTTGCCTTGTTACCTGCTTTACAGTTTTACACAGTGGCTTTGATTTACTGCACCTTCTCATGGTGAAAGTGTATGGGTGTATGTCCCGTTAGGGAGATTTTTATTTAACTTCCTGTCCCACAGACCCAACGGGAAGTAAGAGAAAATCTATCCAACGGGAAGGAAAAAATCCCTCTTAAACAGTTGCCACCAAATACATTCTCCCCTAAAGCCCACCTCCGGGTAAATAATAACTACGGTAGTTATGCATCAAGTATGAGTACCGATATTTTTTTCCGGTACTTGCCAATACCGAATATCAATACCAGCATCCCGACGTAGTGTGGGCCTGGCTAATCAGGAAGCCGGTGTTCTATCGAGTGCACACTGGCTTCACGCTCCCTCCTGACACTGCAAAGCAGCCTGGCTTACTGATCAATCAGGAAGCCGGGCAGCACATCATGACCCACCTCTCGGCTTCCTGATTGGCCAGGAAGCCAGGCTACCTCGCAGTTTCACTAAGCAGTGTGAAGCCAGTGTGCACCTAGCCTATCAGGAAGCTGGCAGCAGGTCATGACCCGACCTCCCGGCTTCCCGATTGGACAGGAAGCTCCTCCATGCTCTCCCGCAGCACTGCCGGTCAGAGGGAGTCTCCCTCTGACCAGAAGTTCCGGCATCGGGATAAGTATCGGAGCACTTGGTCCAGTATGGGTACTCGCCCAAATGCTCAGTATCGCCAGCGATACCAATACCAGTTTTGGTATCAGTGCATCCCTAATAATAACCCACTTCCCACCCTCCTTTAACTGATCTAAATGCCCTTAGTACTTACCCACAGTCATGGTCGGAAGATACTCCTGCCCTAGTCTTCTTTCCCCTACATTTTACATGAGGTAAAATGTAGGGGAAAGTCACTACCTACCCTATCCAAAATGAAATACATTTTGGGCTCTAGATATACTTTTATATGTAGGTCATAACCCATTCTACCTGGTATCCTGTCTAGATAGCATTGCTGTAATTCTCAGCACATATCCTAACCACCCCACTCCCAAATTGGATTATTTTGGCTGGCATTGTCTAGAGATCTGATTTAATGCTTATTGAAATAACCAGTGCAAATATGAATGAAAAATCTATAAATTCTTACAACTTAGGGCAAGACCTGAAGAATCTGAAGCAACGTGTAGACAATTTAGAAGGCTCTGGCAGTTCATTGGGACGTTTGGAAGCTGGTCCTGTACTGCGCTCGGATGTCAACCTAGCCAGTTCAATTCCTGTTGGTGGCACAATTACAGGTCTTTCCAGAGATGAAGTCTGGGCCTACGTGAGGGAGAGGATGATGTCAGAAAGAGGTATTTGTTTATTAATGTTATTAGTGTTTTTGGCTGAACATTTCACTGCAATAAAAAAGCAAGCTTCAGTGGCAAGTGCTGACTATCACCCCTGCCACCACTGTCCTCCAAGGTTTTTCCCCAATGGTGTGAAAAGGCGAACATAGGCATATTCCGCCAAGAAGAAGCTAAGAATAAAAAAAACACTATGACAGAGGTGTTGCCACCCTTGGGCACCCAGAGAAGAGGAATCAGGAGGCTCACATAGCACACAGGAGGAGGAGCTTAGAGGGGCATGGTTTAATAAAACCTGAACCTACTGCCTGTAAGCCCTGCACACATATGTCGCAGTCGTTTTCCTACAAAATAATCTTTGATTACTGAGCCACAAGCTAAAGAGTAGTAGACATACATAAACCTCAGTAACATCATAATCATTTTAAAAAAAAGCCCTTTATTACATATGCTTTTCTGCACACAGCCTACCTTTAAGAAGCACTTCAATAAAATAGCCAGTGGCTACTTAGCAACCAGCAACTGTTGAGACAATGCACACTTCAGGTCAGGAGTATGTAATGTATAATATGCTGTATAGAGTGCAGAGATCAGGAGTATATAATGTACAGGGTTCAGAAGCAATGCAAAGAGCACAGAGGTCAGGAGGGTGCAGGGGATAAGGAAGTGTGTAACACACAGAGCACAGGGGCAGTCGGGGACCCAGGGCACCAAGCAAGAGATAAGGCATGTTTCTTGGATGCCTGCTGCTAGTGAGGCCCATGCACTACAATACCAATGTTGACCACAATTATGTGTTTCACATTCAAATTCTTTAAATCAAAGCATAGATTATATAGACTACTGCACTTGATACATTTATAAACATATGGTTTGATTACAGAATGATCTCTTTTGAAATGTTTCACTAATTTCAAAATTTCCCTATAGCTACAGGAAACATTGCCGGTTTGAAGGGCGAGCCTGGACCAAAAGGTAATTATCTCTTTTCAACCTAAACAATAATATAGATGGATTTTGTTTTATATCAGTTTTAATCACTAGAAGGTGCTAGAGTAGCAATTATGTTCTTGAATGGTGGACATTGCCTTAATAGTAAAATTATAATTTGGAACATTATAACAAGAACAATGATAATAATAATAATAATAATAACAACAACATTTGTTTTGTTATATATTTAAAGGTTAGACCTATTCTGAGTGGAGCTTTACATTAGTGTATACAGTAAACATACAAAGAGAACAATAACAAAAAAGAATAACATGAAACAAACATTTATGAGTCTGCTCAAAGAGACTACTACCTAATAGTACAAAAGACATATATTTGAAAAAAGTTGTTTTGTAGTAATTTTTTTTCTTATATGCCTGTAACTATTTCATCTGCAGGTGATTCCGGAACACAAGGAGAAAAAGGTAAGTAACCCTTTGCATGCCTGCCTTTATGCCCTATGTAGAAAAATGAGACATAGCTATGGCATTCATAGAAAACATAAAAAGCCAATGAAATGAGTGCTTGTATGAGGTAGGATTTGGGGGTTTGTAGATGTTTAAGTCATAAGAGGGCAGAACAAGGACACACTAGAATCTTCAAGTCAATGCTGTTCTAAGTATTTGGAGGCAGACCCTTGGCTTTCGGTGATCATGCTACACAGTATATAGACAGACCATTAATTTTCATCTTCATGGTGAGCAATGCCACATATGGCAACAGCCTAGCACTCCATAGTCATTTAAGAGAACTATGTTGTGTGTTATGTACTAAATGTTTCTGCAGAAACAGGTCACAGCAGTTTCCATCTTTTGCTTTGCACAAGTCTCACCTGGTACTTCCGGGAATAAGGGCCTCTAGGAACAGGGGGGATCCAGTAGAATCTCTGGAAATATTACCAGTCTATACAGTAATCCACACTTGGGCTAATAGAAACATTTTTGATTAGCCTAGTTGATCAAAACGTTGGCTGCACGGTGCATTAGCAGCACTGCTTGTTCAGCAATCAGCATTATTTACCACCCAGGAGAAGTTGGGTAGCAAATATAGCATAGCTTATTGGTCCAGGACAAGTTACAACTCTTTACTTTAGAAATATTATGTTCTTTCATTTGATTGTAAGATTACACAATCATTCAGACATATCAAAAGAGTATTAAGCCATTTCTCTGACTGTATTTGCCACAAGGTTCTGAATGTTGATAAGGGAGATGACATCACTATTTAAAGTATATCTAAAGTAATAAGGTTTTATTTGGTTTTAGACAATGTAGGAGATGGTTAAAGCCCCTGAAAGTATAGGAAATCTCCTTTTAGACAGTTGTCATGAGAAGAAGTTTGCCCATGGAAGAACTCGCCCTGAACCTAGTGACAGCTCCAAATCTTAGATTTTTCCTCATTTTCAGGCTTGGTGACCAAGACAAATAGAGATGATGATTCGCCCGAACAGACACATAGACAGCAATGAAAACCTGACAAAGGTTCCACTGTTAGATACCCTATTCAATGCAAAAACCTCTTTTAAGTTATACATCTGCAGTAATAGTGTTGCCTGTGTGGTATCCAGAACATATTTGATGTTCCAGTATAAAACTGTAATAATCATTATTTAATCATTAAGTGGGAAGAATTGATATATTTGTTATCATTTTTTTATAACAGGTGACAGAGGATTCCCAGGTTCACAAGGTAGGAAAGAGTTTAAGCCTTAAAAATCTTCTATAATAATTAATCATTGAAGAAATATTTTAAAACACATAATTACAAAATCCTAAAATAATGACTGTTTAGAGCAGGGCTGGACAAATCCCTGAAGCCTGGAGCCAGGTCGCCAATGCTCCTTAAAAATTACAGCTGGAGCCCAACTTTCTCCAATTATTGTCAATGGAGCTGCCTCCTAAAAAAATTCTGTTGGCTCCTGGATTGGACACACTGGCTCCTGAATTCCATATTGATTTGTCCACCGCTGGTGTAGAGAATCAAACAGCCTGAAATGAATTGAATTAACAAAGTTATACGTGTAACAAGTGGCATTAGTGATGTATAGGTGGAAATAATGTCAAATTGTATTGGTCAGTATGGATGAAAGGCAAGTTTTGGTCCTCATTATTATTGAAACCATAACTAAAAAATCCCCTCGATCCCATAGGTGCTAAATTTAAATATGTGGGTGTTGCCCTTAGCAACTAGTCAAATGTTTATTTTTCTTTATGAATTTTATCAAAAAATTAGAGTTGTAATTTCATGAAATGTTTGAGAGAATTCCAAATGACCACTCCTCTATATCTTAAATTGCCACCTCTCAGTCAGTTCCAAACGTCCCTTTACTCTGATACTTTTTTCATCAACGTATATTTAGTGTTGCATGGTGTTGTTGGTGAGACTCATCTTATAATCTTTGTAACAGGAACTCCGGGTCTCATTGGTCATCCTGGCTCAGAGGGACCTAAAGGACAGAAAGGCAGTGCGGGTAAGAAATCGGACTAAATCAGTGTACAAATATACAGTATTTGTCGGGATGGATTCATGCTCGTGTCTAGGTTTGTGGGATAGGAGTCATCAATATTCTACCATTTGTAGGTGATTCTGGTGTGGAAGGTCCACCTGGGCAAAGAGGAAGGGATGGCTTACCTGGAACTCGTGGTGACCCTGGTCCACCAGGCATAGGAGAAAAGGGTGACAGAGGTAAATGCTTTCTAATTTTTAGTGGCTTAATATGGTTGAATGGGGGAGTTTTTAAACACATATATTACTTCACTCACATATGAATTGAATGTATGAATTTGATTCAGCTTTCTGCAAGGATTGGGCTATATTGATTAAGGAGCCAGTTTTTCACTAAAGGGGGTGACTAAGGAGTATGCCCCTCCCCGACTCTCAGTCACTAAGCTTGGCATATGCTATTTGTTCTGCTACATTGAAGTATGCATGTGGTTGCTCTTATTTTGGCTGTATCTTTATTCTTTCTCATATATAGGCAATGACTATTGTTTCTGATAAAGTATTATCATTTTTTTCTCATACCTAATTTATCTTCTGCAGGTGTGCCAGGTGAACCAGGTGTGCCAGGCTTAGCTGGCATTCCAGGACAAATGGGATTGAAAGGTAAGCAAGTTTTGTAATCTCTGCACTAATTTAACAGCAAAATCCTAAAATTATATTTAGGCTGATAGGCTAAATAATTATTAAATGTCCCTATGTATTTGTAACTGGCATGCTTGCCGTATTAGCACCCTCATTTTCTTAGGAATCCCTCATCTTGCATTGGTAATTGGCACAATCCGTGCAACTCGCTATATACAGGCGACATCAGCTGAATGTTATTATGGCTCTGACTGTGAAAGATATTACAACATAAAAGAGAGGGGTCTGCTGACACTTTTCAATGGCTTTTTTTCTGTAAAAGCAGTGAATCAATATGAAAGATCTGAGTAGACCTTCAGAGTTTAAAATGAAACAAAGAATATTTTATCTATGTCACACATTTGGACCCATTCCCCTTGTTAAAATTAAAGATTATCTAAAGCCAAGAGCAACATTTGTATATATTTTAGCATATCAGTCATTTGATGTGGTAGCTGCATTAGTAAATTTGTCAGGCTAAGTAAATTTTCTGCAAGTACAGAAAAAGGCCTGTTGACCCTGCCAGGATTCAGGGTCGTTGTAACTTCCTGTGCATTTAAATGATATCTTAAACAATGTTATCGGTGTTGCCAGCTTACTACTGCAAATTACAAATTTCCTCCTCCCTATGTAATAGAGATAAGTGAGATACAATGGAGATACAATGGAGGGAGTGAGTATTGCCACTCTAGGACAGAATGTTAATTTACCATTGACAAATGTGTATGGTGGATTAAGCTCAGAATAAAGCAGAGTTATTATTTGGAGCAAATAGAGACTGGCAAAAAGTACTTTAAAGAAAATGTGGTTCAAGGCCCAATAGTACATAGATATCGTCTAATATTTCCCTTTCTATCTACAGGTTTGCAAGGTCCTCAAGGTTCTCAAGGTCTTCCAGGTATGTTGTCACAGGCGGATAAGTAGAGGAAAAATATAATGATAGATATGATATGTGATAAGGCAGTTGGTGAAGGTTCCTTGCCCAATTTAAGCTTTCATGCATGATTATATTTTCATTGAGAACATGCGCTACCTGTGAACCCCACAGTGTGGAAGAATTGCAAGTCCCGGCACTGCCGAAAGCTGCTAACAGCCAGGATGTGCTGAGATTTGTAATTTTTTACCTTTTCTCACCATTTCTCAATATCTGAAGGACCAGAGGTGTTCTAGATCCAAAAATAAGCTATTCAATTCTATGGTATAAAAATGTAATTCCAATTTTTAACAGGCACTCCAGGTCAGCAAGGTTACAAAGGTGATTCCGGAATACCAGGACCTAAAGGTAAGACCATATTGAAAGCTAGGACATTATTATGGCTACTGGTCCAAGCATGATCTTGGACCCATTAGTGGAGGAACCAGTAATAGTGCTTGTAAGATCTGGTTGGGAGCGGGAAACCTTGAATGTCAAACCCAGTGAACCAGGCACTCAGCTTCAGTGGAAATGAAGCAACTCAACAATAGTTGATGCATTCCACTTCTGCTAAATCATTTTTTCTGCAAAGTAGCGTCCTGAGCTTTCTTCTCTGCCTCAAATGCTTTTGTATATGGAAATGTACTCAGTATATGTTTTGGTAAACATTTGTAATAATTTAAATATGTATGTTTATTTTCCCATCCAGGTGACAAAGGACTTTCTGGACCAGCTGGAGTTAAAGGTAAGCAAAACACATTGTCTGTGACTTGCCTTTGTCTACTGTTCTGTACAACACAATAAAGATAATGTTTTTATTTGATAGAATACAAATATTTTATGTTGCATTTGTTTTAGGTGACCAAGGAGACAAGGGAACCAGAGGACTTCCAGGTCAGTAAAAAAAGCAATGTGATGTGTCACATACAAAGCAATATTATACTAATATTATTCCAAAAAGTGAAACCTTAACTGAGTAAATTGTATTTCGTACATCTCTAAATGGACCAAGTGACCTTCATGAATATTAAAAGATAAAAACTCTATTTAATTAATGGAGGTTAGAAATAGAATGACATATCCCATAAAGGCCTAATGTTTTCCAAAGTCTGTCCTGCCTATGCTGGTTCTTTGCAGGACTTTATATTCCTCATTTTTGTTATCTTTATTCATAGGAGATCCAGGGCCCAGAGGATTACCAGGACCCTCAGGAGAAACAGGAGCTAAAGGATCAGCAGGTAAGATCTTATCATTATCATTATATGCTGCGAAGAGATCAGATCCTTCCAAAATTGTTCTGCTATTTATAAGGTCCATTTGAAAGTAAATCTTCCAAAAACCTGAACAATTAAAACCGAGAAATTTATATTTAAAAACTATGCATATGTTTCTTTTTAGGTCCACCTGGACCAGATGGACATCAAGGTCCAAGAGGTAATGTCTGGCATTTCTTTTAAGCATTTTCACAATTGGTAACTGCATTTCATTTATCCCTTTACTTTACTGCACCTCAGGCACCTCTTGTTATGTAAACAAAAATATTTAATATACCCGCAAAAATTAAAAGGATACATTTGTTTATGCTTCAAAGGTCTACACCTTGAAACATATGAAAATATTAGATTTCTAATTCCAAACCCCAAAGTCACCCAAATACGGCACACAAGAATACATACATTGTGGTGGTTTGGAGAGTGACTAAAAATATCCATAGACAAATGTTCTATAAAACATTTGTGAACTAAGCATAAACAATTGCATTAGATGAGCATTCATGTTTATACCCCTTCAGGATAGCATGCATAAATATCATAGCTTCTTTAGGCCATTACACTAAAAAAAAGATGACTTTCCTCTGTAATAATAAATAATGTTCTTGATGTTCAGGTGAACAAGGACCTATTGGATTGCCTGGACCAAGAGGACCACCAGGATCATCAGGAGACCCCGGACTTCCAGGTAAGAGGCTTTTCTTTTCACCTGAAATAAGATATACAGTGCAGCTCCCAACATGATCCATATTGGTGGTGTTAAATCAGATGCGTTGGTACTTACAGACCACTTTGACGTTTTACCTTGTGTGTCTGTAGGCAAAGCAAGGGCCACCTTAAAAGAAACAGAAACCTTTCTCTCATTGTTTGCTACATATTGGTTTTGCATCAGTAGGAGGAAAGAATACAGTGTGCTGATATAGTATGGAAACTGAGAGTAGAATATTCCTCTTTTCTTTACATTGGCTGACCTTTGTGTCATTCATTTCCTTAGTTACACCATAATCTCTAGTCTCACTCTTCTTTCACCTGCTCAAATAATGACCTGTCATTGCCATTAGAGCCAGAAGGAAACATGCCCAATGACTAACAAGAAGGAAATATCAGCTCTAACTTGAGCAATGAAAGAATTTACGGTGTTTCTAAGGCAAATCTCTTCTTTGGTACCAGAAATCTTTAGGTGCTTTGGAAATTCAATCATATGTTTCCAATATTAGCAGTGGTGTTGAGTAAAACACAATACAGGCCACAATACTAACCCTTAGCTATGTACTGAAAGTGCTTTTATATTTGTTCTTGTACAACCCTTCATAAGTCAGTTTAGTAAGAACACTAAACAACACAGGTCAGCTACGCAAATGTTTGTCCATTAAACCAACCACTTGTTGTAATAATATCATTCTCATGTATAGCACAGATAATGGATATCATCTTGTTCTCTTCTCTTGGGGGCAGAGGATTGGGTGCACCTAATGTAAAATGTCACAGAAAGTTTAACCCATACATAATTCATTTTGTGCAAAGAATCTCGAAACACATGATACCTATTTCCACATAATCCTTTCTGTTCAGGTGTTGCTTTAATTATTCACAACAGGAAAGCAGATCCTTTTAGAAAGCTGGTTTTCCTGGCACAGCGTTTACATTACAATGTAGTTACATAAACTAATATATTCTATTGTTTTGTTTTTGCTTTATTTTTAGGACTTTCCGGAGCACAAGGGCCACCAGGTAACCATTCTAAGCTCAGCATTTATCACATATTTAACAATACTAATTCAAACCAAGCTCTCAGACAGTAGTCAGAGAGCATTGGGCTGAAAAAGATGTCTAGTGTCCATCAAACAATTGTGTGATAGTATCCTTCTGGTAAGAGAAAGTTTTTCTACTACGATTCCAAAATGCCACACTGATGAAATGTAACACAACAGTGCAGTCTTTTAAAAAGTGTTATATTCAGGCAGGTAGTTGCAGCAAACCTCCATTGAGTATTTAATACACAGGGCAGCATTTTTGCACATACCTTGCTCTTTATCAATTAAAGCAGAAGTATTCATTGAAATAATACATGTATTTTAAATGAAAATAGTGTAAGTTTTTGAATGTCAGCCTCCTGCTGATTTCTTGTGCAGCAGGACTGAGATAGGGAGGGACAGCACTAGAAGCCAATCAAGATCTGCTGCAATCTACAGGACACGAAACAGGTGAAAGGGAGGAGAGAGCAGAGTGAGCTGGGTGATGAGAGAGCAGAGTGAGCTTCTTAAGTGCTCTATCAGCAACTTAACTCTATGTGCATTATATAGTTATCTGTACACAGATAAGTACTGTATAAAAATCTCAAAGGCTACAGACTTTTATGGTCATGGAGAGGAAAAAAAAAAAGATCAGTGGGCTTGATTTTTAGACTTTAAATACAGTAGGACTAGAAGGGCAGCGCCATTTTACCTGTATATAAAACTGGGTAGACTTGTACTTCTAAAATTTAATTATTTTCCACCACTATGCAATGATTATTACAAAATATCTTCTTAGGGATTTTAACAAAAACCTAATGGTAACTATTTAATGCAAATCTCAACTGTTTTGTATAGGACCACCTGGAACACCTGGGCGAGCTGGAGCCAAAGGTAAATAAAAAGTAGTAATATTTGAAGGATCAGAAATTTGACATTCATTTGTATTTAATTCTGCTCCAGAAAAGAATAATATACTTATAGAATTAACTATATATTTCTGATGATTTGTCATATAGGTGACCCCGGAGATCCTGGAAGAGTTTCTTCAGGTACATCCTCATATCTAATTGTTCTCAACAGCTGCAATGATTTCTTTGATGCAGTCTACTGCATATACAAATTGTTTCCATTGATAGCGTATATTATTGTGTTGGCTGTTGATCAGAGGTTCCACTGGTATGATATAGTTATAGGGCATAATAGCAGCCATACGTGTGGCTCTGTTCTTCCGGTGCTGCAACTGAGAGTTCTGGCTCTCGTACAGTGAAAGGATTGTGTTGTTGACGCTCCCCTTTCTCTCCCCTTGTCCATTCTTAAAACGCCTCGAATTCTGTTACAGAATAGAAGGTGTTCCGTTAATGGACAAGTACAGAGGAGGGGTGGGTAAACGATAGTATCTCCCCTTGTCTATTCACAGAATGCCTTGTATTCTGAGAACAGAATACTAGGCGTTTTGTGGTTGGATGAGAGCAGAGCTACAGGAGCATAAACAACATGATCCCTGCACTGTAGGTATGATGGTACTGTCAATTCTGGCTCTCTTACAGTAAAGGGATTATGTTGTTTATGCTCCCCTTTCTTTCCCCTCGTCCATTCTTAAAACACCTAGAATTCTGCTTACAGAATAGAAGGTGTTCTGTGAATGGACAAGTGCAGAGAAGGAGTGGGTAAACAGGCAGTATCTCCCCTTGTCCATTCACAGAACGCCTTGTATTCTGAGAACAGAAAACTAAGCATTTTGTGGTTGGATAAGGGCAGAACTAGAGGAGCATAAGCAACATGATCCCTGCACTGTAGGAAAGATGGTACTGTCAGTCACAGTGCCTGAAGAAGAGGGATGTGTGTAATACCCAAGATGAATGAAACTATCTGTTTCTACAGTAACCATAAATGTAAAAGATCTATGAAAAAGGATTGTTTAATCGATCTGTATTGTGATTAGTTCTCCGATACACAAAATCAATCAAGAGCTCACTAAATCAATCAAATTGATCATCATCATTATCATAAATCAATCATATCACTCCAGTGAGGACAACAAAGTAATAACACACGTTCTATCAGGTTGTAGTACAAACATTATTTGTTTTTCTTTCAGATTCTGGATCATATCCAATGCCTGGACCACCAGGACCAGCAGGACCTATTGGCCAACCAGGATCTCCCGGTGTCCCAGGTATGTTCATATACCAGTGTTTCAAGAACTCCTGCGTTTGGGGAAATGGAGGCTTTAAGCTCCAGCCATGGGCAGTTGCCCCAAAGGACCTCCTTTAAACATCTTGCTTGTTAACTTACAAAGAATTTGCACAAGCAACACATCGACAATTATAAGAAACATTAATTTCTATTATTTTAGAACACAACAACTTATCAGCTTAAACAAGACCACTGTAGAATGTTAGAAGACTGCGGGGTTGATTTACTAAAGAGAAAAAGGCTGTTCACTTTGCAACAAAATGTTCCCTTAGCTCAGTGAATGAGGTAAAGCTCTGCTGACTTCTGTTATCCAATTATGTGCAAGCAAAAATACTGTTTTTTTTTCTTTTCCTTGCACATGACTGGGTATTCTTTTTAAAGTAAATTTTCACCACATTACCTAAGCTAAGGGAAAAATCCCTTGCAAAGTAAGCAGCCTATTTGGCTCTAGTAAATCTCTCTACAGGCTGTACAACAAGAACTTCCAATGACAATGTTCTAATAACATCTTTCTGTAAAAAAAAAAAAGACATTCTACCAAGCCAATTTGTTATCATATAAAGAACCTAACATTAGTATATAAGCGCCTAATATGGCCATTTATTTATTAGTAAAACTGTAACGGGGTTATTCACAAAAGGGTTGAAGGGTTTGGAGAAGGCAGAAGAAGTGAACAATCTATGCCAAAATAGCTGATTTGGAAAAAGTCTCCAATTCAGCTCACTTTCCAGTTCAGCTATGTTGTCCTAGATTGTTCACTTCTCCTGCCATCTCCAAACTCTTCACCATTTAGTGAATAACCCCCATAATAATATTTTCTTTACCAGTATGTTTAGCTTTAGGTTGAACAAGGAAATGACCTTCATTACCATCCCGGGACATACACATAAATAATTCTTGCTGTGTGGATTACAGTTTTTTTGTAAATATGTAATTTTTTAATGTGCAATTAAAGATTGAGATACACAATTATTATTTGCAAATGGTTCATTTCTGTTAAGTCAAGCTACAGCTCAGTCAACATTTATTTTTTTCTTATGCCAGGTCCAATTGGTCCATCTGGTCTTCCTGGAATACCAGGTAATCAATAATTGAAAAAAAACATTTTGTATGTTTGTGCCCTAGTGCAAGAGTTTCAAGGCCTGGGCTTTATTTAATAAGGGGAAGGGGGGTGGTAAGCAGAATGTGCTTTGGGCAAACCCACTAATAAATTATTTATTTGATCAGGTGCCAAAGGAGCCCGTGGTGACCCTGGCGATCCTGGTATCACTGTCACCAGAGCAGATGGTAAGTTTTGGTTATGTATCACACCTACCATGGAATGATGCCATACATTCAAACTATGAGTATAGACATTTACACAAGGTTGGGAGGTTTGGCTACTTTTTTAAAGTGGACTTTCCCCTCATTTAATAGAGCGCCAATGCTAATGAAATCTCAATTGAGAAACTAGCAGATTACTTATAGTTACACACATCTTTTTTATTTGTTTTCTACAATCCCACTGGTCTATCCACCCTTTGCACCAAATCTTGCATGCCATTTAAAACAAAGAAATCAGTGGCCAGCTTCTTTTTCCTTGTGTACTGTGCCAACCCACCGATGATGTCTGTGCCAGATCTTGTGCAGATTTGACAAGAACTCCCAGTAAGGAGCTGGCTATGTCACCAGTGCCTCCGTAAAATAAGAAGTAGAAAAGAGGCAAGTTTATTTTTAACAAAATACTATTCATTGAACATATGACTGCAATGTGTTTTCAATTCAGAGGGCAGAGCCGTATGCACATATCTTTCTTGCTTTTGGGGGAAAGGTTCCCTTTAGGAAACTTGGATATTCTTTCATGCCAAAGTTTATTTCTCATGTGCTGTCTGCAAGAAACATATGTGAGTTCAATTTAAATAGATCTAAATCTAGAATCTAAGAATCTATTTCATGAGAAAAATATATGGCTGGCTTTCCTCTGAAAATGCTGTGTATAGCTTTATTACCTCTAAGTCAAAGCTCAGTAAAAATGTAGCAAATGAGTCAGGAAAAAAATCAGAACTCCTGATCTTTATGCTTGTTGGTGGGTGACTTGGAAATCCTAGAATCCAAAGTATTAGCAGGACAGAGAGGTATCCAGCATTTTCGTAGGGAGAGGTCAGCATAATACATTTAACCCCTTCGTGACTGACGACGTACAGTGTACGTCGCCAGCATCGGGGCTGTTTAAACAGACTCCCGGCGACTTTTGCCGCCGGGAGTCTGTTTAAACTTGTAAAGCCGACTGTCGGCTCTACAACAGAAGGGATTCTGGTGACTTACCTGTGGCCAGATCGCTTCTGTGTCCCGAAGAAGGGGCCGCCCCCCCCCCCTGCCGGACACCGCCGCCGTGCTTCCCGGGCTCCGTTGCCCCTCTTACGGGCCCGGGACCAGCGTCCTTGGTGTCAGCCTAGATTCCAGTAATTCAGTTCAAACACTACTGCAACACGATTGTATAATAACACCAATAGGAACAATTCCTAGGAACAATAGGAAGAATAACACCAATAGAAACAATAGGGTTCCAGCATTACTTTACCGGGATCACTGAGACCTTTCAGTCATGAACAATAATATGTCACTGTAACATGTCATTCAAAGATATGTAAAACCTCTGGGATATCCCATAAAGCAATCCGAATTTGTTTTACTACCTAACTCTGACGATGGGTCACAGATGCTAACAGACCCTTAAAGTGACTCTCACACCTCCTGCTAGCCTTTGTTCATATGAATTGACACCATTTGTCTTCTAGCAATAACAGACTTGGCAACATCTTTGATTTTGATAAATGATGACATGAGCCGTAATACATGTGGTTTGCCAAACATGCAACATGTGTGTTGGCAAACCACTGTGTTCCTGTAATGTTTATATGAGTGTCTCAAATCTGGCTAATTGGCTGTCAGTGTAAATCCATTGGTTTGGAAATACCCATAATGAGAAAAGTGGTCCAGTCCAAATTTTTGAGTCCTGGTTTGCACATATTTAGGCCGATTTGTTAAATAAAATGTGCTGTAACTAAAAGGATTGCATGAAAGAGTAATGTAACATTTCAACTTTCTTTACAGCTTCAATGTTGGCTCAGGCAATGGCAGGACCTCCTGGACCACCAGGACCCCCAGGTAAGAAAAAACTAATGGCTGTGACAAAGTTAGAAAACATTTTGCTTTAAACCCAAGCGTGAAAGGTGCCTCTAAACTCAAGCATCATTTACAAGAACAGGTGCCAGCATAAATAAAATAGCATTCTAGAACAATTTATAGCAGGGGCTAGACTAGAGAATTATGAAGATTGTACACCCCAAATAATGATTTCATTTTAGGTGAAAGTAGATGTGGCAACTTTTGTGTAAAATAGTATTCATTCCCGCAATCCTAGTCTGACAATCCTAGTCTTGTGCTCTTCAGCACTTCAGCTGCTAGTTTTATGTTTGTACTGCAGCTTCTCCTTGAATTCACTGAGGACAACACATAATCCTGGCAAGTGAGAACAGAGCAGCCAGAGATGGAGGTAATTAGAAGAACTACAGATGTGTCTAGGTGGCATCACCCCTGGGTCTACATTAAATCTAATGCCATTCAACACACATCAACAGACAAATAAAAGTCCATCCTATTAAACCATAGACAACAATGAAATAACATCATCCTTTAAAATGTTGCAAGAGGTCTAGGGCTCCTTTCATTGCATTTTAGCGTGGGGCCTTTTGTTTCCTCAGCATGTCTTGACTGGTTACACTGTCTCACTACTTCTAAATGGAACAAACAAAAATAATGTTAATACTCCAATCTTATAAATGTGGTCATCATAACCTAGATATTCTGTTTTTCTTCTTTAGGTGCTTCCATACAGGGCCCACCAGGACAATCAGGTTCCCAAGGTCCTCCAGGACCTTCAGGTCCAGCAGGACCTTCAGGTCCACCAGGCCAAGCAGGGCCACCAGGTAAGTCCTTGCTTAATTTAGCATAACCAGAACATGCAGATATTCTGTATGTGATAAGTACAAAACTTATTCCTGGCCTGTTCTGAAGGTAACAGTTCAAATTAGCTAGAAAAGACCATTAATAAGACAATGAATATTAGATTTTTACCTGCACCCCCTGGGGGTTGATTTACTAAATTAATAAAGCTTGTTCACATTGCAAGACAATTTTTCACTTTACGAAGGGAATTTTCACTTAGCTTTGTGAATGTGGGGAAGCTGTGCTGACTTCTGTCTTTCATTTTCATTTGCATGTGGTAACGAACTCTTTGTAAAAGTGAATTCTCGCCATATCCCCTAAGCTACATGAAAATTCCTTCTTAAAGTGATAATTCCCTTGCAGAGTGAACATGCTTTACTCCGTTAGTAAATCAATCCCTTTGTGTCATTATCCCAACTTTAACAATGTACCTATCCATTTAAATCATTATTTAATAAAGTGGTACAAACAACAATAAGGAATGGAAATCCATTTTGACTTATCTGATATCAGATTTCCATAGATTAATTGGACTAGACTACAGAAAGCTACATTTAATTGGTTAAAAGGTGATAGAACACAAAGTTTTGCTTTTCATGCAAACATCCTTTAGCTAAATTATGTATATGATTTCCTTAAAACATTTTGATCCTCTTTATTTCTTTCTAGGTTTTTCAAAGATAAGAATTATATTGATGTACCTAACAGTGAATTGATGTACCTTGATATATTGATGTACCTAACCTAACAGTGAAACAGTACCTAATGTTCATTTCTGATTGTGTTATTCAGGAGAAGCTAAACAGGGAGCCCCAGGTCCATCAGGTCCACCAGGTCCATCAGGTCCAGCAGGCCCAGCAGGCACGCCTGGTTCTCCAGGATCAGCAGGTATGCAGGCAGTTTTAATTGCTCACTGTCTGCCAAATATCTAATAGAAAGTCTGTTGGTAACTGAAAAAATACTTTGCTTTGTTTCTACAGAAGCCTCTGTTTCTGGTGCACCCGGACCTCCTGGCTCACCAGGAGTTAAAGGAGACCCAGGTAAGAGCAATGCAAAAAGCACTGTAAGTGTCAGGGACGTACTCTGAGAAGCTCTTATACAGTGAGTAATTAAGCTTTATCCATGGTGCACATGGTCTTCCCTGCCACAGTCTGTGGCAATGATGAACAAAGCAAACAGCCAGCCCCACCATACTCATTTTTCTTCTGCTCCTCTGATACTCTGTTCCCACCGAGTACTAAAGAAAAAAGGATCTTAGTCAAAGCTTACACAAGGCTGATAAATCCCTCCCCACTACCATTTGACAGCGCTGGGCCAATCACCAAGCACCAGCATTGTCACATAAGAGAAGGGAAGTGAGTACTGCACACTTCTATTCCTTATCAGCAGGGAAGGGAGCAAAGAAAAGGTAAATCTATGCGAGAGGGGGGATTTTACATTAACATGTTCCTGGTGCTTTGCTCTGTACAGGTTCATATGTTGTTTAGGAGTTCAGCTAATTTGCATATTAGCAGTCCTACAAGCAAAAGAGACAAAAGACAAAAATGCTAATATCTTATATTTCTAGATAGAATAGCTAAATGTGCCAAGACAAGGGGAAAAAATTAACAGCAAGATGCATGCAGTACAGGCTTCCTCCATGTTATGTGTGAGCGCTGTTCTATTAATCCGCATGAAGTAGCACAGGAAGTGGAAGGGGGCAGGCAGTCAGTCTCTACGAGTAACAAGTACTGCCCTATCTATTCATTGCCCTCCCATTGCAGAGAAAGCAGTCAAAAGTAGAATGTTGAGATTTCTAACAGCTAAAATTGCTTAAGATTATCCTGGTTTTAATTGGACCAAAGTTAATTCCCAAGACAGTCAGCAATAAATGATAATCATATGTTCTCCTAATATCCACTCAACATTTTTAAGCTGTTACTTGGCAACTAGTGTCTTAGCAAATTAGGGTGATCCAATTGCAACATGAGGATTTTCACTGCAATGCTATTTTACATCCAACTGGCTGATAGTCAGCAATAAGCACTGGACTTAGTTTACAAAAACAAGTCTAAAAACAGAATCAAATTTAAATTTTGCATGTATTTCCATAACAACCAGCTGTTCTCTTTCACTTTGCTCTAAACTTTTCATTGTCTCCCATTTTAAAAATTATATATAATCAGTGAAGAACAACTTAATGTATCTTCCTATATTGCAAATAGTGGTAAAGGAATGTATTTAATTTACAGACCATCATCAGTATCGTTTTTCATTCCTATAGGTGATCCAGGTCAAAGAGGTATTCCAGGACAATCAGGTAAAAATAAAAAATATATTTTTTCATGTTCTTACTCTCTTTGTACATGTTTTGTAGTGATAGCAGAAATAGCATATCACTGTATCTCATCAATGTGTTGATATTATAAACAAAAATCAAAGCATTAAATTAGGGATGTTCAGATACTAGTACTGATACTTGGCATTTTCACGTGAAACTACCAGGGTTGTAGTGGTTGCAGCTATGCACAAATCCCAGGAGCTCCGTATGCCCCTTAAAAATGACAGCTTGCTCCTAACTTGAGTTTTTCTCTAGTCTGGTCTTGGAGCTCAAAAGTATCTGTACTTGTACTTGTATGGTACTTGTTAGCTGAACATCCATACAGTAAATGTCACCCTGTCTGGCCAAACACCTCCTAGGAAGTTATCATATATTGCCATAGCCATGTTTATTTTACTAAACATTTTTATGGAAGAAATATTGACATGCATGCCAAAATTGAAAGGGAATACAGTCATGCCTGCTAAGTGTAAAATAAAAAAATAATTTGAATTATGTCTATAAATAACTGAATTTCTATCTCACAGGACAACCCGGTGATCCAGGTCAGCCAGGACTTCCCGGACAACCAGGCCGTGACGGTGAGAGCCTTATCTTACATAAAAACTGCACATACTGTATAAGCAGTTTTGTGTTACATTGGTTTAATAACTATATGGTACTACCGTGTTTCCCGTAAAAATAAGACACTGTCTTATTTTCGGGGAAACACGGTAATTAGATATGAAAGTCTGATTTTTACATTTTCATTCCAGCTGTTGGACCTCCAGGAACCCCAGGATCTCCAGGATCACCTGGATCCCCCGGAAGCCCAGGAGCGCCCGGACAACCCGGAGAAAGAGGTAATTTATATTTCCTAGATCTGGTAACTACCAAAGTATGAGCTCTCAAACCGGGCCATCCAGTGATTTTCATGAGGTGCTATCAATATTAAACATTTTCCCACCCCTTTTTCCTCAAATGGACATCTCATCAGGGGCACCTATGTTAGGATTAGACTAGGGCAGAATGTATGTTTAGGAGTAGGTTTAGGCTTTAGGGCAAATAGTGGTGGGGTTAGTTAACAGGTATTAGCATATAAGGGTTGTCGGGCTTACAAAACCACTAGTTTTGTGCAAATTCACTAGCCCACATGTTTATTACCACAGTACCATTGCACATACCTAAGTGACTCAGAGCTTTAAAGTACGACATTACAGAATAAAGTAAACTAAGAAGATCAGCAGTTTAAGTATCTAATGTGATTAAAATTACTTGCAGGTGAAGCTGGTATCCCAGGTGCTCCCGGTATCCCAGGAAGCTCCAGAGGTGAGTAAAAATCTATATAGATAGTATAAATGTAGTAATGACTTGGCTATAAAACAGCCCTAATCTACAGTCACAGTCACAGTGCCAAAGCATAAAACCAATAGGGGACAGTTACATTTGCTGGAAAGCACATTTTAACATTATTTAGCATGATAGTATAGTTCATCTTCTGTAAGTACATGTTAAAGATAATGATACATTTTCTGGTAATCTTTTATTCTGTTTTTCTATGACTGATATTTTTAAAGCTTTCATAACAGTCCATTACTATGGTAGGCATACTTACTGCAGGCTGCTACACCTCTAAATGTCTTACCAAAGGACTTGTAGGCTGAGAGAAATATTTTTTTAGATTTGTGCAGCAATATTTTAATATTTGGTCTACAATATTTATAAATGCCTATTTTAACTTTTTAGGCCCACCTGGAGCAAGACCTGGCCAAGGCCAACCTGGTTCTCCTGGTCCACCTGGTCCACCTGGTCCTCCCGGTCCACCTGGTACTCCTGGTGAACCTGGCAGTTCTGCTCGTGGAGCAGAAGAAGTCCAACAGTACATTGCTCAATACCTCCAAAGTAAGTAATGATAAAGTATCTGACATAGTAAACTAGTTACATGATATCTATGAGTTGACTAGTACAATGTATAATCAATAAACCACCAGACGTAATGTAATAATAGGCAATATTATAAACGTGCAGGAAAGTTTAAAAAACAGAACAGGTATAGCTTGGGTTCATGACATCCAGTTGACTGGTCTTCCAAAGGAAGCAATGATTAAGTATCTGACATAGTAAACTGGTTATATAAGGGCTGAGTGGAGACGTTCAATGTATATTCAATAAACCACAAGATATACAGGAATCATAGGAAATATCATAAAAGTACAGGAAAGTTAAAAAAAACATACATTTTTAGAACCGATTTAGCTTGGGTTCATGGCACCCAGTTGATATGTCCTCCAAAGTAAGAATGATTAAGTATCTAGCATAGTAAACTGATTATATGAGGTCTACGAGTTGAGTAGTTAAATGTATATTCAATAAACCAAAATGTATTGTCGAAAAATAGGTAATATCAGAAAATCATGACACCTAATTAACATGTCTTTTTTCTTGAGCAGGTGAAAATGTCAGAAATTACCTTATTGGACCACAGGGACCACCTGGGCCACCAGGAGACAGTGGACAAGCAGTGGACTATGCAGAATTGGCAAGCCGAGTTATGAGTTATATAAGGGGTATGTTCTGGATACGTAGTGTTGGGAAAAAATATTAAGTACCTCAATTTTTTGAAAAATGATCTTTATTTAAGAACATTCAACACATTTTGATTGGTTTATTACCAGAATGTGCAGTGTTCCATAACAACCAATCAGAATTCATCCTTCAGCAGCATAAAGTGGCCAAATTAGTCAAAGGTGAATTCTGAATGGATGATAAAGGTAGCTGCGTACTACTGCTCTTTGCCACGTGTTCAAAAAATAGATCCCATGATATGTTATATATGCCTTACCAGTTATTGCTTCTATGACATCTGTACACATATTTCGTACCTATACCTTGTCTTTGCTCCCTTCTGTTTTACAGTTGTGTTGTATTATCTTGTAAAATAAAACATATGAGCATGAAAATAGATCCTACAAGTACATCCTCTTTGTTTTATATTGTTAGGTTCAGGATTGACTTCAACCGATAGCAGAGGAGCAATTGTAGGTCCAGCTATAACTTATGAAGAAATCCTGTCCATGTTACAAAGTAAGTTTATCATTTTTATTTAATTTAGCAGCTTGTCAATCACACCTGCACACATCAACATAGCAAAACTGTGCCACAGCTAGTGGGGTAAACGTATTTATGCACTGACAACAATGCAGATTTTTATAGTGGTAGGGTTGATGGGGGACAAACCAGAAATATATAAAGACACTGGTACATTGGTCACATTTTTAAAAGATTTATGGATTTTTTTCTGTCTTCTAGATCATGGGCTGCAGATTGGTCTTCCAGGCCCACCTGGCCCACCAGGATTACCTGGATCTCAATATGGCGATATAACAGCTTTACTCCAAAGTAAGAT
>NW_017307550.1:101830-106498 GCF_000935625.1 Nanorana parkeri | reverse complement strand
TTTAACAGTTTATCCAAAATCAATAATGTATGTATGTCACATCATTTTAATAATTAATAATAATTACTTACATTTTATACAAATCTAGCTTCCGACTTCAGTGGAATTGTTGGCCAACCAGGACCACCAGGTCAGCCTGGCCGCCCAGGTCGCCCTGGCCCACAAGGCCCAGCAGGACCTATGGGACCACCAGGAAATTCTGTAGCAAGTTTGGCAGCTGGCTTCAGTCCAGAGGACATTGCAAGTTACTTGCAAAGTAAGTACAATGCTTTCAAACCCATGACATCAGTATCTGGCTTGGCTAGCATTCGACTGTTTAACTTACAACCACCAGTGAGAGAAGATATGGTAAATAAAATAAATGTTAACCTAACTACTTTTATTGTTACTATTTTTTTTATTAAGATGTGCAACATGTCGGAGGCCCTCCAGGACCACCTGGACCACCAGGGCCACCTGGATTACCAGGTTCTGGCAGCTTCGCCTCCTACGCTGAGGACTCGAGGAGCGATGTTTTACGGACTGAGCTTATTGAATATTTAACAAGTAAATAGATTTACTTTTTACTTTTTTAATCCCTGACTTTGGGGCAAGCATAAATGAGATGTCCATGCTCCCATCCAGTATATACCATATATTCTCCTTCTGCTTCCCATAGCAATGTTTGTCTATGTTCTTTGCTTTATATTCTATCCTTTAGCTAAGTATTTCCAATGCTGGAGGGTGACATCTTACCGTTTGCTGTATTATTGTACTGTACACATTTCCATTTTTCATGCTGCTCTATTGAACAAAACCTTTTAGTATAGATCTTCTCAAAGTCAAATAGTACAATGCAATATTTTCTAAAAAAATGTAATGATCAGTCTACATTGTTTATATAATAATTGTAGGAATATCAAGTGCAAAGTCTACCACATTATAGCTCACACTCTCTTTCTTTTGCACAGGTGACAACATCCGACAATACATCTCTGGACCACCAGGACCAGCAGGACCTCCTGGTCCTCAAGGGCCGCGAGGAGCCAAGGGAGACAGTGGGGATAGATCATCATCATCAGCATCCTCAGCATCATTATCATCATCATCGTCGTCATCATCCCTTTCATCAGGCTCCTCATACTCTTCATTAGACTCCTCATCATTCGCCATAGATTATAATGAAGTGGCATCTCGTGTAACAGAACAAATCCAAAGTAAGTTCTTTGCTTTAGTTGTCTCACCATTAGCTCGGCTAGTAGACGTAGATCAGATTACAGTGAAACAATATAATCTCATTGCTGGTTTGCAATCTTCAGGTCAAGGCCTTCTTGGAGATATGTCTTTCAGCCAGCAGAGGATTTATGTTCCTGGACCCCAAGGACCACCTGGACAACCTGGAATCTGTCAGATATATGCAACCCACTCCAACATCACCACTGATCTTATGGAACTCTTCAGAAGTAAGAGACAAGCTTTTGTATGATATTTTATTCAGGAGAAAGACTAAAGAACTAATGATTATGAAACAACATAGAAATAGAATAAAATCTGACTTTTAAGTAAGTAGCACTTGATTGTATAGAGCAGGGTTAATCTTAGGCAATAGTATGGAATGCAGGTCTATATTAAAGTATTTGCATAAGTTGTAAATTAATACTGTAAAGGATTAATGTAAATATAGTTTGCTCTACCAGATGCCATCATACAGTTACAGTTCTTTGTGGAAGTATCTGTCACATTAGTTAAGAAGAATAAGAATAACCAACTACATATTTTTATTCTACAGCCTATGGAACCATTCCCGGGTCACCCGGTATGCCAGGACAGAAGGGAGAGAGAGGATTCCCTGGTGTTAAAGGTAATAACATATTTTAAACAAGAGTGCATTTCAACTATTCTAAAAAATCTAACTTTATCCTAAAGAATATTGGGTGAGCCATTATGTTGGAGACATTGATATTGTCCATTCTACTAAATAAGAAATAAATGTCTCATACCTAAATCATGTTGCTGCTTCCTAGTGAACCCATAGAAAATATGTATTATGGGTCTGCCAACAAAACAGCTGATTTATCAGGCTTCAGGAATACTGTCTAATGCACTGAGTTTAATTGGATGTCTCTGCTTTATACATCAATATTGCTTGTATTCTTAGGAAAGTGAAAACAACAAATCCTTCAGTTCTCTGTGCTAAAGTCATATAAGAAATCATGTGTGGTCTCAGAGATGGTGTTATTTTTTTTCTCTACAGGTGACAAAGGTGAACCAGGATATACTGGACCACAAGGACCAAGGGGTTATAAAGGGGAGAAAGGTATGGTATTATTATACGTATTTATGTAGTTCAAACATATTTCAGCATTGTTTACAAAATACAGGTGAAACTCGAATAATTAGAATATCGTGCAAACGTAATTGCAGTAAGTGCTGCAAAAGGGGCCCAAACCAAGTACTGAGTACATATGCATGCTTGTACTTTTCAGAGGTCCGATATTGTTCTATGTACAATCCGTGTTTTATTGATTGCATGTAATAATCTACTTTTTTGAGGTTGTGGATTTGGGGTTCTTGGGGTTTTCATGAGCTGTAAGCCATAATCATCACAATGATGACAAATCACGGCTTGAACTATCTTGCTTTGCATGTAATGAGTCTCTCTCATATATTAGTTTCACCGCATAAGTTGCATTAGTGAAATAAATGAACTTTGCACAATATTCTAATTATTCGAGTTTCACCTGTATTCATTCAGATTCCCTTCTTCTGAGCAGTTTACAAACTGATGGTCCTATCACATTCATACAAATACAGAGTCTAGCGCATACATGGTCAAAAGCTACTTAAAGTGACTCACTAATCAAAAATAATTGAAAAGAAGCTGCCTGCAAAAGAAAACTCTTAATATTTATTTCTCTGGTGGAAAGCAAGTCATAGCTTTCCTGTCATGCAGAGATACAGCAGAATCTATAGAATCTGACACTTGCAGATGTGTCGGATGCTTGTGTTCCCTGCTGCTTGTTGTGACCCTGTAATCCAACCATACATCACTACAGGACAACAATACTGATTTAGGGCCTTGTGAATGGAACCGCAGAGTGCAGAGATGGACTAAGCATCTGGAACACCTGAATGTGTGGTGGATTCTAAGGATTCTTTGGCAGTTGTAGCTTCTGAAACGAGTTAAGGTTTTTGTAAATTACTTTGACCTACCAAAGTTGTAAATGGAGATGGACAGCAAGACCAGCATTGTAAAAGTATTTAAACTCTAGGCAGGAGGTGAGGATAGAACCGAAGGCCCCATTGCTGTAATGCAAGATAAGTAACCACCAAGCCAACATCCTATCAGTAAATTGCCTTCTATGTAACATAACATTAATAGATCATATGTTTATCGTTACATTGCATTGTAACTTGCAAAAAACACTAGAAATATATTATTATTATTATTATTTCATGTGAAGCAATTTCAGACAGAGAGATGACTGAGCCATTTTGTGGTTCAAAAACAACTTTTGTAAGACTGCACTGAGGAAAATTTACAAAGACTTGTGGTGTGCCATGCTGTATTTTACACAATTGTCAGCAAATAGCTAAATCACTTAGTACCATAGATATCCTATGATTACAATGTGCAGTTCAGCGCTAAGATATATCAATGTACAATATTTTAATGCTTTATGTGAATATATTTGACCCCTGTAAAGAGAGAAGTACAGGGACTGGCATTGCTGACTTCCTTCTAAAAATGCTAGTTACCTGGCTCATATGCTTTTTAATCCACTAATTTGTAACAATTAAGCAACTAAGGAAATTCCTGCAAAAGTCAGATGATTTTTTTACTGTATACTGGTTTTTGGATTGTAGACTCACAATATTGAAGCAAGAGGGTCAACATGACATCCAAGCAAGAAGAGTTTTCGTAACAACATAGAGAGCAAAGACAGGCTTCATGTTTCTTTCCTGATAGACTTACTTTCAATGTTCCTCTTTTTTTTTATAGGAGAGTCTATAATTGTAGGAAAAAGAAAAAGACGAAGCCTTGGTGTTTGACAAAACCATCTCAGCAAGTGATTCTCAGGATCATCTGCTGGTTAATATGATGAGAGCCATAAACTTAAGCTGAGAGTACATCAATCATGTTCCTGTACAGCCAGCAGTCCACATAGAATCTGGACACAGTGCTCCTCCAAAAGAACATTTCAAAGCAACAACAAGCAATAATTTATATCAGTCACTCAACATTTTATCTTCGTTCTTCACCAATTCCATTGATACGGACATTGTCTATGACTTTGGAGAAAATGTAAAGTTGTAAAAAGATATTCATTATGTTTGTTAGTATATACACTAGAACAAAATTGGAATTGCTAATGCCATAACACTTTCGAGATGAATGGGCATTAAAAGTATTTTTTTCTAAGCAGTGACCAGTTTAGGAGAAAAGACCTGTCATTCCTCCTGGGGATTGTGTATCATTGAGGTGCCGAAGTGTAATCATATTGCATTCAATTAATTTGTTACATTATAGTGGTGATCATGTCAGTGCACTTTTTCTATGTATCTTGGAAATAGAAATATAACAAGAATATAGTTTTCCAAATTCAATAATTGAATGGATAATGAAAACATTTCCATAATCACATTAAGAACATTTACACAATTTTGCATACATGCCAATAGTAAAGA
>NW_017307550.1:87230-101369 GCF_000935625.1 Nanorana parkeri | reverse complement strand
TATATATGACATCGGACACCAGAGACTGGAAACACAGACCTTTAGCTAGTACTAAACTGATATTTCCAGCAAGAATTGTGAACAAACTCAATGCAGCTTAAAAACAGCCAAACTTGCCTGAAATTGCCTTACTACACCAACCTGAGTACCCAACTGGTATACATTGGCACTGGTACTATAAAAGATAAATTTGTCTTCCAATGTAATTGCTTTATTGTTTTGTTTCTTGTATTCTTTTAAACAGATACGGTTGTGAGTGTTATTTTATAATTAAGCTTGTACATTTTTATTTTTTTTATTTTACAACCACGTTTCAGTATCCTTAGTATATACTTTTGATTTTTTTAAAATAACATTTGAAGCCTAAAAGTATTTTGCCGTTTGTGCCCATGTGCAGAGGTTTAGTGAAAAGTTTACAAGATGTAGAGATAGAACAAGTCTGTTATATACATGCACTAAGAAGATGTTGTGCCAATAGACTGTCGTATTTATTGACCATATTGAATACATAAAGAGGTCAATATTCATAATCTGTAGACTATGCCTATGAGGCACATGCACAGTTTGATATCAGCTAACTTCTCAAGATTTTTATCTTTTTTTAATATTGGTAGCACAAAAAAAAAGGAAGAATCTAAAAAAAAATTTAGGGGGAAATCACTGTACATTACAACATAATTCTGAATCAGAAAATGTGTTCTCTAGCATAAAAATTAAATTGGATTAATTTCTTCCACCACATACACCAATACCATATCCATGTCTTTGGTATCTCAGATGACCATTAAATATATTTTATTTATATAGTTATTCTCACCTTGTTTCTAACAATGCTTCAAGCAGTATAGTAAAATGGATCATGGCCTATCTGATCTTTTCTTATTTCTTCTAAATGTGCCATTGTATTTTACACATAGCATTCAGAGCTATCACATTGTCTAGATAATCTACCAATCATCTATACAGCTGGTTGCCTAGGGGCCATTTAAAAACACCCTTCCCTTGGATAACTTTCTTCAATGCTTTCCTTCTGGCCTGCTACTGTGAATGGGTTACTATAGACTTTACAGTTCCACATACAAAGAATGGTAACAAATAAGCTCCTTGATAGAATTATAAGTAAAACCCAGTCTAAAAAAATTGACAGTTTAAAATATTCCTGTTGACATGGAAGAGTGGAGCAAATACTTACAGTATACTGTATACCAATAGACTCACCCCACCTACAGATCCTACAGACCTATAGATTCAGAAGCATCAGCCCGAAGACACAAAAGCCAAGATAGAACATTGGTTCTCAAACCTGACCTCTGGTATCAGCAACAGCGCTAGTTTTCAGGATTTTAATAATGCAGATGAGTTTAATGCGTGGTTATACTAGAACTTTACTTGTGCCGTGTTGAAATGTAAACCATATATGGCTGGCACCGCCTTAGGATGGGTTTGGGGAGAAACAACAGTAAATAAGCAAGTTTACAGTCGAGTCATGAAGAGGTAGATACTTCTGGTAAATGTAACCATATAAAGGATGAACCTGTATATTTCAGTAACTTAGCTTTCATGTTTTTGTATTAGTGAAACACATATGGTAAGTTAGTGTTGTCCCGCTCCAGTCCTTGAGGTTCACATCCAGACCATGTTTTCCAGGCAGGCCCAAATTTTTCACTTCATTGAATTTGCCTCACTTTGTTAATAGAAGAATACTAAAACATGGAACAATTGTGGTCTTTGAGGACAAAGTCGGAGAGTGATATAGTAAGTTATTGCCTTCAGACACTCTAGCAGCTGTTGTGTAAATGTACAGGGTAGAATTTATTGGAAAATCTCAGCTAATGGGACATTCACTTTGTCCAAAGATGTTAAAGTGTACTTGTTGCTTTTACAATTTTGTTTTTGGAACCAAGAGTGAAGCCCACAGGTTTCCCACAAACTAGAGCCCTCTTGCCTCTGTGATGTCATCAATTCCCCGAGGATCGATGGTGTGATTATGAATATTGGTTTAGTTCAAGCATGCCTGCCTACACTTTGGTAAAGAAGCAGGCGTGCATGAAAATTGTTTTGCTGTAGGTGTTAAGCAACATTCAATAGATGTTTTGACTTGTACTAATACTCAACAGTTGCCTTACTTTGCGTGAGATTTGTTATGCCATCAGACACATATGCACTTTGTGTAAAACAAAATAAAATACATTTTTTAAATGGTGTTCAGGTTTCTTCATTTTTATATTTGAAATTTCACATATTGGTATATTATTGGTACACTAAAGCAGGACACAATTGTCTAAAATGCGTTTGTATGCTGTAGCATTAACAGTATCCTTAACTGGAAACACCTGAACTCAAAATTTGGAGGGATGCCAACATACTTTTGGCCATACTGTCAGAGTGATGGTCAGATGTCCACATACATACTTTGACTATATACAGTTGTGTATGTAACCCATATTCCAAACAGCTCTTCATGTGGGGTGGGTGGGTGGGTCAGCTTCTTTTAGTCTGTGTCATGCAAACCTTTAGATTCAAATTTCCAATGTAGGCTTGCATCTGGTTGGTGGCTCTGATGACTTTCTTTGTACTAAAACTGAGACGCTGGGCTTTCTGTATGTATGGTTGCAAGGAGCCGGCAGAAGGTGTGTTGAGTAGTAGTTTGCTCAATGATGACATTTATTATGCCCTTCTGTGACTCCAAAACCCAGCATATAGCAGGCTATTGCCGGCTATATGCTGACAGCGCAGGGCCAGGCTGCAGCCTGGAATTATCCAGACAATATTGTCGGGATCTACCCGACTGCCTGATTGACAGCTGGCTCTGCCTCTCTAGAGGCAAAGCCAGTTATGCCAACCCCCTCCCGTCAGAATCTCCAGTCAGCGCTGGAGGAATGGAGGAGGAGCAGAATCCCTGGTGTGAACAGTGGCTGACAGTCACCACTCTCTTCAGGAACTGAGCGATCAGCGCTATGCGATTGCTCAGTTCTGGATCTATAGAGCCGACATGTGTCATGATCGCATAAGGCGGCGCTTCGGAATCCGTACTGAGTGACGCCCTCTTCATTTATGTCACACCACTCCAGCCCCTCTTCTGTCAGTCTGCGGCTTAAAGCCACATGAAATTAAATGTTCGGCCTCTTGTCACTTCGTGGGAAGACACTGAGCATTTCCCCCACCAGACCTCTCTTCTAGAGATACTCACCTTTGGGCTGCCACCTCTTCACCACCGCAGGTCCTGTCTGATTCTACTAGTACCTCACTACCCTTTCAGTGCATCCACCTCTCCTGAACCTGGTGACATCTCCTTGGTCTCGTCTCCTGCCACAGCACTACTCAGATGATCCTTACCTACCTGGACATGGGAAGTCATTAATACAGCCAGCAAAGCCCAAGTACTACTGGTTATTATTATTTGTTTGAAGCTTGGATACACATAAGACTGTTCTATGCACCTGTATGAACCAAATACGGAAACGCATGTTACACTGAGTTCTGATTTCGTATGTTTTGTTATGGACTGGCTTCCATTATCTTCGACCTGCTTAAGTATACTTTTGAAGATGATTATATTTGTTAAGATTACCTGTCTGAAATCAACGTTGCAGAACGCATACAAGTGAAGTACAGCTCTGTAGCTAAGATCCTAAAAAAAAACCTAGCCTTGAAGCTGTTGACTCTTATATACAGCGTTACAACATGTGACAGCTGCAGTGTCAAATGTCGGCTCTAATTATGGGGATGAGTGTATTTCACTCTCCCCATAATTCTGCTTTAAACAATGTCATTAGTCTTCCCAGGTTTCTACTGTGAACTAAAGAACATATTGTGCCTGTGTTTTCAAGATAAGAAGAGGGGGATGTTTTTAGTCCCAACACACTTCCTGTCCTAGGGTGGCAATGCTACACCTCCATCTATACAGTACAGTGAGTGAGTGTTGTCACTCTAGGGCAGGAAGTGTGTTACTGGCAAGATCACCAGGTGAAAATTAAGAAAACAAAAAAAAGAAAACTAATGCTGTCACTACATCTAAGGACTGGTAATCTGCTATGTACAGGCAGTCCCCGAGTTACATACATCCAGCTTGCATACGACTCCTACTTACAAACGGAGGCTATTACTGTACAGCAGGGGTAGTGGTAATGTTACCGCGCTTGTGCTGACCAGGAGTGCCCACCTTTTTGGGTCTGGTTTGTAGTACTGTACGTACATTACAGGAAGATGGCTCTTGTTAAACGTGCAGACGAGGGGTGTGAAGTGAACGGAAATCTACCCCTAGGAAAGGAAATTCACTCCTGTAAGAGTGATCATGGAATAAAGGTGTCTCCACTGAAGCTTTAACACCAATTCTTGTTTCCATGACAACCCAAAATGATCAAAATCCAATTGTCACAGGGACAGAACGTGAGGTGAAATCTTCTGAACAGGGGCTCACACAGCAAAACAAACTTTACATGGGGTTAACCCTTCACTATGCCATCCAAAACAAACCAATAAAAAAATATTTTTTGGGCTGGAGTTACACTTACAAAATGTACCTGTTCCAACCTACAAATTCAACTTAAGAACAAGCCTACAGTCCCGGGGACTTCCTGTATTACATTTTTGTTTTTAGGTTTAAAAATGCTTTAATAAACAAGATATCCTAAATATCAAAGGATACAGAATATAGCAGGTCGGACTCTTAACCACTTGCCGTCCGGCCGTTGTAAAAAAACAGACGGACGGCACTGCAGCATTCGTGGGTTGCCGTCTCCAGACGCATTTTTTTTCTGCGGGCGCGCACGGGCAGAAAAGACCCGACCATTGCAAACACCCGTTACCGGGTGTTTAACATATAGACGATCAGTGGCTCCATAGCCCGCCGATCGTCTATATGTGCTAGTTTCCCCGCCCACCGTTTTTTTGCCCCCCGACCCCTCACCTTCAATCCCGGGATCCGCTGCCCCATCTGCGGCCCGGGATCGGGTCGGGAGGGCGTCAGGAGGAAGAGGAAGGAAGATCAATAAAGTACCACAGCGCTGAACACTGAAAAATGGCCTGGATGGGAAGGGGGTTTAACACCGCGGATGTCAACTGGTTAAAGTTTGGTCTCTAGCTTAATAATAAAAGAACACTAAGATAAATGAAAAATATTTCTACAAACTCAGCTATCTATCAGGGTGCAGTATAGGGTGCAGTATTCCAGCAGATTCTAATATTAGGGAGAGAACACTAACATCCATCAAATTGATCATTCTAGAACTAACTGCGAAAGGTTAATCTTCATACATATCAAGCCTGACAACTGTAAAGGTTACTTTGGCATTTCCAAGAGCCAAGTGACGATAATGTCCATACTGCTTGTAATGGAAGGTTTTGCTTGACATTTATCTCCTGAACTTGAATAGTTTAGAATATAGCAGCTCTCTGTAATTTACAGTGTAAAGAACTAAAACATGTGGATGCCAGTGCACTGGATGGAACTGAATACCGTATATAATAAGAACTGAATATTTCACATTCTGTCCCTTGTGGGAATTTCTAATTATATGAAATTTTAGCAGGTACGGCACTTATCTATTCCTCACATCTCACACCCACCAGACATGAAACGTAACTTTTATTACCAATTTTAAAATATTCAGTCTTTTATACAGTATATTGCCCCTTGTGTGCCATTATGAAAATTATACCCCACTATTAGCAGGGGCATTGCTGGATTCGGGCACCTGGTTCGCATGCCCAGGTATGTGGCATCATGCAGCAGGTCTAGCAATGCTCCTGTTTTGTACCACTCCAAAATGAATTCCGTACAAAGCGAAAAGTTAAGTGCAACTCTGTGAAGGTAGCATTGGGTGGATGGTGCCTGCAAAGTTCTGGTGTGACATTAGCAGAGACCCAGGAGACAGTTGCATGAGACCTGTACAGCTTCTCTGAGGTAAGCAACCATCGACATCAATGGTTTGGTTTACTTTGCTTCCACTGACCACCAACTTTAGAGGGCACTCACTGCTGACCACCTGCAAACTAAAATTACTCAGCAGCGGCATAAATATCACAAAGCCCCGGAAAGTGCTGCCTGTTCATTTACAAAAGTAAAAGATCATTCAGCATCAGCTTCTTGTAAACATACACAGCACCAACAAATAGATCATACAGCCCAGTGCTGAAAGATCTTTACTAGTGCTTGAATTGTGAATGGAGCTATGCTGAATGACTCCTCTCCAGTGTGTGACAGCTTCCAGTGATGAGGACTGTCAGTCCTCATTAGTTATTCTTCTCCTTGTGAGCAGCATGGTCAGACATTGGTACAGGTAGGGGGCATGCTGTCTACCAGCAACAGGGCCACAGATCAGAACGTGGTCAAATGCCCCATGTACTTGGTCCCCTAGGGGGTACATTTGTTATATGTGGAGATACTTTTTCCTTTCTTTTTCCTATCCCTTTCTTCAGGGTAGTTTTCCTATTGAAAGCCACTGTGGAAATATGTCATAGGAACAAAGAAAATATGCAAAATACTTTAACCCACAGCAACGAATTTGCAGCTTTTCAGATGAACTCTAGTTAGTTGCTCTGGGTTGCTTATCTTCCCATCCTATATGTACAACTCTGAGTACAAGTAATCTTTGACCAGATACACAAGCCAGTCATAATACTCATCTCTGTGGCCCTGTCTGATAGCAGTAGCATGACTGTGGACTGGATAGGAACATGCACTTCTTTATGCCAGACAGCAGAACCTGGTCACTTGGAGTGTACAGGTTGAGGAGCATACAATTTACCCTGTAAAACGTGTTACATGAAGGTGCCTCTCCTTGAATGCAAATGATTTTCAATTATATCAGTTGTGGAAGAAGGGACAACAATATTAGCAAACAGAGAAAGAATCCTCTACCAAACCAAATCCAACATCCTTTTTGTTGCGATTGGAAAAGTGCTCTATGCAGTGGAAACTGATCAGCAGTCATCTCTCATCCGTCTGTTTTAAACTGATGAACATAAAACTCCAGTTAGTTGCTTTGAGTTACTTATCTTGCCACTCCTATATTTATGAATGCGCAGTGTAGTGTATATATGTACTGTATGTGTAAAAACTATTTAAGACCAGGAACATAAGTCAGGAAGTGAATCTTTTTAATAGATATAATCTTCACTTTTGTCCCATCTGCACAAATGTATATTGGGGAACATGGCACACCCATTTGTGTAGGACAGACAACATTACCTGGTCACCAGGACAATTGAGGAGCATACTTATCCACTCTGTAAAATATATCCTGAGGGTGCCTCTTCCCAGTTGAAAATGGCACAAAACTTTTTCAAATTTAGCATCTATAGACAAGGATCACTAAGAGTCCTTAATTGTTGGAAGGAGTATCCCTCTTGCAAACCAAAGTCAGTCTCTATGTTGCACCATTAAAGAGCAAAAGGCAATGCGATCTAACTTAGAGAAACGTATTAGCAATAACCTTTCATCCAGAAATTGAGTCGAGGGGGGGAGGGCGAGAGAGAGAATTAAGGAGAGAAATGCCTGCTGGGTCTTCTCCATCTTCCTCTGGATCCACACAGTAGCAATTCCTAAAGCAGACCTCAGGGAAACATAATTGAGTCCAAGACTTAGGTAAAAGTGAAACAGGTCAACTCCACTGCTAGACACAGCTGTGCTGTTGGGCAGTGCAAATCTCAGATGTGGGGCAGAAATAAAATCATTTGGCAGGTAAAACAGCTTTAATATATGTATTTCATTAGTGTATTTAGTGGTTTGCCTGGAATCCAGTATTTAGCAAAATAACCCCGCACATTTATGATAATTTAATAAATATTTTGATCACTGCATATAGAACAATAGTGATTGGTTCTATTTAAATCTGAATGTTGGCTACAATAAAGCAACTTCCCTGAACTTAAAGAAACCTGTCATTTTGGCCAAAGTGGCAGTGTATGACCTACACACTGTCACATAGGGCCATGAGGAACAAAAGTAGCCACCCTCCAGAAGGAAGGACAGTGTCAGCACCAATTCAGAGATGAATTGAGGATCTACAGCCGAGTGATACACAAATAAGATACATTTTTATTCATAGTTAAGGTACTCGAACGCATTTCTAAGATTTAACATCCGAGTTTAATGTCGCTTTAAATGTTTGGCACATCAAAAATAATGACAGGTTGCTGGCCAGCACAGTGCTTCTTCGGAGGTCCTGTTGCGTCACCAGCCTCAAAAGTTTCACAAAGCCCTCCAAGTTATTTACCTTTACAATCACTCCTCCTGAAACTCCAAAGAAGGGATCCTCAGGGAAGATTGATGCAGCAAGTAGATTTCGTCCATCTTTCCTATACCTTTGTCACAACTTATTATAATGATCCTATTTTGAGCATAATTTAGTTCTTTGGCCCTCAGCTCCACACTGCTTTGTAAGAACAAGCAATAAGCAAATCCCACATAACACAGAATAAAACATTTCACATGCGTTTACAGTATATCTGATTTATTTACAGTACAATAATGTTACAGAAAGCCATTTTTTAAACACACTGTGTGCTTGTTGACACGTTTGGAGTGCTTTATTCAGATTTTTCAATTACTGGCCAAACAAGTTAGCTCATACAAACAGAAATACCATTTTATAGACCAAAAACAAATGAGGGTGGCTGGCATTCTGCTTAAAAGTAACAAAGCTTTTTATAGAGCGAGGGCTTTGATGCGTGAGCCTTCATCACTGTCCACGCTTGCTTTTAACTGTTCCTGGGTGCAGTGTACAGACGTGTAACCACAAGGATGATACGACCCCTCTCTACATTTCACAGCAGATGTCAGTACTTACTAACAGCAGCTGTTCTAGGTGCATCCAGTAGTCGGCAAGTATCAATAATTGTTGACATTTGCACTTAAAGTGATTGTTCGTGTGACATTTAGGGTCTGTAAAATGCAGGAAGGATGGTACACAGCAGGCACAGTGACAGCCAAGCAACTGTACAAGCCCTCGATAAATTCCGAGAAAGTTAGAACTTCAGAATTTCTGGAGTCATGTCTCTAAACACAAACAGATGAACAGCTTATTTTAGTTTTTTTAAAAGAAAAAATTGTGGGCTTTCTAAAATAAAACTCACGAACAATGGTGTGCAGTACCAATCAGAATGAAGCTGGTAATTAGCCAGACTGCTGCTAAAAGGTAATGTTTGATTGGCTGCTACGGAATACTGCACTGTTATTGGATAAGTCCACGGAGCATTAAAATGGTAAAATATTTATAGGAGGAAAAGGGAACTCTGGCCAGTAGTACCCCATCAAGTTTTGCCATTTACTACCAGCATATAAAAAGCATCAGCAATTACCGGATATTTTCAGAATCTGCAAGTTGGTTATGCAGTTGTGTCTTTGCAGTAATATGGGGGGACTCAGCACATCAGGCTAAATGTGTAGAGTCATGGACACAAGGTAGTATTATTTAAAGGGCTAAGTCCACCCATACATATTACTTTTCACTAGATGCCAATGGGTTAAATCTAGTGTCGCCTTATTTTATTGAGGCCTTCGGTGACAAAGACTTCCCTCACTGTTATTTTTGCCTCCACTAAGGCCATTATGAAGTTGTCACAACTTAGTGGGCTATCCATGAGTTTTAGATAGATTTTTAATGGAAAATGCAGCAATGGGTACAGGACAGCCCTGCTCGGGCCCATACTTGCCTGCATGGCGAGTCACACCTTACGACAGATGAAAACTCCCCTGAATTATGAATTTGTAGGTGTACATTGATGATAAAAGGACAATTCCACAATATAGAAGGGTAAAAACTGCTCTATTACAAAAAAATAATCCAATACTTTACTTGTACAATGTTTTGATAAGAAGAAGGAATAGCAAGTAATACAGAAGTGGGGACAACAAAGCCCACAGATTGTAGACAATGGCTTTACAAATCACTGTAAAAAAGTAAACATTGGGTAAGTAAACCACGCGGTGACCAAAGAGGTTATATTTTGCATTATTGTCTTTGTGTTACACTGCAATCAACAATTCTTGTGCTTGTCACAACTACTTGCTCAAAACATTGCTATCTATTTATGGAATTGACTGTTTCAAGCCTTGCAATATGCTGCATTAAACACACAATGGAGTGACTATAGTTCAAGAAGAGTTTGTGTGCAGTAAAGTCAGCAACCAGACCCCAGCTTCCATTGGCATAGTGCAGTCAATCCAGTGAAAGCTGCTCAGTGATTGGTAACTGTGTAGAACCGAGCACCACTGCTACGTGTAATTACTTTATTAAATAAAGCTCTGCAAGCCACAAATTTTACATATGAGCTTTTCACAGACTATTAGAGGAAAATGTCCAGCTCTTTACCTGCTGTGACATTCAAAGTCCCAAAGATTTTTATAGAAAGATGGTTTATTAACTGTGCTTTGTAGAAAATGCTAAACAAACATTGTATAGCGAAAACTGGCAGGCGTCTTCAGTTGTCCACACCATGAGACCACTGGAAGCAGCCTGTCGCTGCATTCAATGGATATTTCATGGATACTTAACCCTACTATGGCAGCTACTGTTCTCTGTAAACAATGTGGATATTAATGTATATAGGTGAAAATTCTTTAGGGCCCACTCACATTGATGTGTTATGGTGTTACAGTGGGGTTCCATTCCAAATTAATGCAACTTCAACACATTACTATGGCCATGGGCAATGCATCTGTACTGCTGCACAAAACAACGGATTTGTTGTGTTGCAGTGTGTTAAAGAGAAAGGATCAAGACTTTAATGTCTTAAGGTGCACAACCAACCAACTAATCTGGATGGGCTGCATTAGCAATGAACACCCTAACACACAATAACATGTTATGTTAATGCATAGTGTGAATTGACCCTTATAAAGAAAAAAAAAAAAAAAAAAAAAAAAAAAAGAAAAATCCCCTTAAAAAAAAAAAAAAAAAAAAAAAAAAAAAACATACAAAAAGTTTCAGGACACATCTGTGAAAATCATGTTATGTGATCACATATGAAAAAAAACACGTTTTCAGCTATCGCAAGGTACGCACTTAGCTGTGAAAACTATATACCGATATGACTCCAGACAGTGGTGGCCCTAATCCTCTATAAGGTACAGTGTGGATCCTGCCCAGCATGCATATTGTTCACACTCTGAAAAGCACCAGACAGGCTTTGGATCCAACTACCACGTCAAGGCCAGAATGTCCCAGTGGCACACGGATCCACTGGCAGTGGTAATGGCCATGATATAGGTAGACAGTATAGAGATATGTGGGAACTGCTCCAAGACAATTAAAGTTAATACTGACACAAAAAAAAAAAATCACAACTAGCCCTTCAAATTATACAAGCAGATACTTGACTATATGATCATTTTCTATGTTATAAAGCCATCAAAGCTACCACAGGGGAAATATACAAATGTCATTACTACTGATTTAGGATAAATGTAACAGGGGAAAATTAAACATGCAACAAACTAAATACATTGTTTCAACTCTTCTTAAAGCTTATTTAAAAAAAAAAAAAAATCCAGCATAGGTTCCTATTGCATTCAGTTTTAAAAGGGAGCAATGTTTGCTAGATGAGGGTTGTGAACTAAAATTATACTCACCATCTAAATACAGTACAGAGAGTGATTTTCATGACAGGACCAATTCTCTAGAAGGAATTTCCACAATTGTGGTTTTACCTTATGAGATCTCATTGAGGCTGGGTTCACACCATTTTCCGGACCAAATCTGGAACATAGTGCATTGCGTTTTTCCCGCGTTTGGATTTTTTATTTTTAAGCTTACAATGGTCTTACAGGTGCGTTCCGGGCATTTTTGTTACGTTTCTATGCGTTCCATTGCATTCCAGACCAGACAAAATGAGACATGCAGTATTTTTCTGGTCTGGAACAGACTGCGCTGGTGGGAACAGAGGCCAGAAATAGCATAGGGATACATTAGGATGCATTTAGGGTCCAGGAAACAATCTGGTCTGGAGATGATCCGGACATGGTGTGAATGGGACCTGAATGAGAGCCATGTTATTAGATTAAATGTTTTTATCATAAAAATAACTGATCCAGGTAATCACATGACTAACTCTGCCGCACATAAAAAAAACACATGTACTTCAAAAGAACAAGTAACAAATACAGTTAGGGGTGTTATTTAAATGTGCTTGTAGTTATTTTTTTTAGTGCAAAATACAATGAGGAGTGCTTCGCAAATGGATCATTTTCTGGTTCAACAAGTAAAAGAAATAACCAATAAAAATTGCAGTCTCTATAAACTCTAGACCCACTGCAGACACTTTCCCTAAACCAGAACCCTGCCAAAGCCCCAGCTTGGGAATCAAAGCGTTTCTAAGGGAGTGAATTTAAGAAATACCCACTTAGTCTTATAAATATGTTGTTTTAAATTTGCTCTCATAGAAGCAAAGTGAATGAAACAAAAAGCTCCCTTTGGAAGCTGTGTAAAAAATAGCTCTCCCCTTTACTCTCACCCAATTATTTCAAATCAAAATACAGTTAAAATAATTTTTTAAGGAAAATCTATGTCACAATTGAAAGCACAGACTGTTTTGAAGTTTTCTAGACAAGCCATCATCAAAGCACAGGAAGTAATTCAATAATGCTTGCAAACCTACAGCTACCAGATGCATCCTCTAGCAGCTGAAAATAAAGAACAAAGGGGGACATCTGATTGGCTGTTATAGGTTACAGCATAAACACTATGGGGGGGATTTATCAAAACTGGAGCAGACAGACTCTGGAGCAATTGTTTGTGGCAACCAATCAGCTTCTATCTTTCATTTTCAAAGTTTATCTGAACTGAAGAATGAAGCCGATTGGTTACTATGGGCATCTGCTCCAGATTCTGTCCGCTCCAATTTTGATAAATTCCCCCTCTATGTGCTCAGTTTCCTTAAGATGTTTACAAATGACGCTATTGTTACCTGTAAAGAACAGATACCATTTCCAAAAAGATGAGGGGCTTAATTACATAAGGTGGACAACAGTGGTGCCCAGTAAACCACAGCAACACTACCTTGCAGATCAATGTATGTATTGATTGGTTGCTTTTTACACCACTGCTTATTAATAACGACCCAACATATAAGTTAATTACCATCGGTACCATTACTGAGGTCTGGTGGGTCTTATTGATATAATGATTTCCTCATTCGAACAAGTGTTAGCCTGGTTGTCACATCCCTAAATTAGAACTTTCAGGTACCAACAGTAGCTTTGTATCACACATATGTCTGTGAAGGGTCTCATTCATCCAGGTCATGGTATATCTGTAAAGAATAAGTCAAGGCAACTGGACTTGCTGTATTTTTCTAGAAGACGTTTCACTGGACATCTGACCAGCTTTCTCAATTCAGAATGACTTGTACAAAAATTATCTGGGAATAGCAACATTCACCATATTTATTCCCAGAGAATTTTTGTACAAGTCATTCTGAATTGAGAAAGCTGGTCAGATGTCCAGTGAAACGTCTTCTAGAAAAATACAGCAAGTCCAGTTGCCTTGACTTATTCTTTACAGATATTCGTATCACACAGTTTGAAACTTGTGTCTGGGAGCAACAGCACAGAGAGATCTTTTTTTTTAATATAACAAATTACATAAACGAGGCTTAATGTTAATAAACGAGTCCTACAGATCTTGTAAGAGCTTTTAAAAAAACATCTCAGTACAACTGACTAGGCAGTCTGTACAATGCCTAACTACTACAAATGTCCACATTGTGATTCCACTAGGGCACATAGCAGACTGCAGTGTTAGCACCTTCCAGCATAAATGTACTGATATCAGCAAAACCGCTTTATCAATACAGTATAAGTGTGAATATAAATAAGGTCTTCCATCAAATGCATCTAAAAGGAAAGTATTTACGATTTCCATAACAAGCAGTTAAACCCACCTGCTCACTGGTTGTAACACACCATCCTTTCTATTAAAAAAAACCTAAAGGCGATTCCAGAGCCCCACTTATTCAACTGAAAGATAAAATAATTCTAAAAAATCCTAAATTAGCAAGCTAAATGCCCTCTGTAAATACCGTTACACTAAAAAGTTTCTCTTCTTGCATATTAAATATAATACAAAATATGTTCAAATTGTTTCAGCATCAACACAATCAAACAGCATAGCGGCCTTCACAGGATTTTGCGTCTTA
>NW_017307550.1:48506-87126 GCF_000935625.1 Nanorana parkeri | reverse complement strand
ATCCATGTTTATTTTAAAAGGTTCCAAAAGGGACATGGCTGATAAAAGTATATAAAACATTCTCTAAAAATGACACAGTTAAAAGCCAGCAGAATGCATGCTTGGGATAGGATAGAATTTAGAAATCCGGCTGTGTGATGAAGGGTTAAGGCATTCTGACTCTCCAGACAATTTAAAAAACATTTCTTGCTCTTGAAGTTTTCTTGCAAACTCTTCTTCAAGTGCCTACAAGCAAAAATTCATCTCATTATTTTTCAGAAAATAGTGCATGTACAGAACAAAACAAAACCTTTCCACAACCAGAAATATTACTACAAATGTTTAAGGGGTTTTCCAACCTCAAACTCAATGCTAGGTGTTTCCCCATTGGGGTTATTTCCTTCACTTTTTTCAACACAGGAAATTATTGGAAATCTCTCAAAGAGAACACAGATTAAAAAAAAGACATACTTTAATACAGTGGGAAGGATTAGGAGATGAGAGAATGTTGTTGTGGCTGCCTTTGCCTTCTGGTCCCAATGACAACCACTCACCGCATGGACAGCAGGTGAGGGAAATCTCCCCAATGGGGTCCCACACAGTCATTAAAAACCTGAGAATAATATTAACTCTTTCCTACACTACCCAAATTAGATGAAAACCTGTCTGGAGTTGGTGATTTAAGTGAAATGTGTTTTTTTTTCATATTTACAAGTTTTATATAATAAGTGTATAAAGTATGAATTTATATCTGTATAAAATCTTTACTGTAAGACTTAAAACAGGGTACTTCTGTAACATCTGGGGTGCAATTTAGGCTAGTCTCTCTTTACAATAACCTGACCTACTATCTTTCACTCTTGAAAGGCAGAGAGCACGTGAGTGTGTGTCTGCTAAACAGGCAGAGCTAAAGACAGCAGGCTATGTAATTTAGGTTTACAGCTGGAGTGCTGCAGGTAACTCTTGCCTGAATCTGACTGTGGAACGGTGATAATACTAGCAGAAGATACAGAAAACGACATGGCAAATTAAAGAAAAGTGTGGAAGGTTTGCAATGCATCAGTGCGGCGGTTTGGTACCTTTTTCCGCGGTCTTAGCTTTTCTCTCCATTCTTTCAGCTCTTGGCCATGCTCTTCATCCAATTCCTTCAGCTTTTGTGTTTCATGTTCTATTAACAGGTGGCATTTTTCATTCTAAATTGTGAAATTAAATGTAGTAGTTTAATAGAATGTAATGTAAATGGTGCTAAACTAAAAACACCAAAAGTGTTTTATACAGGATATTCCCAACACAAAAATACACACCATACAGAGTAAACAGGTACACTTTAAATAATTATAGTGGTTTAGATCAATTGTATTTTACATTTCCAAATTAATCTTCACAAATGTGTAAACTAATCTTTTATATAATTTTCTCAGTGTTTCTTAAAAATATTTATTTTACAAATAAACATGTAAATGCCACCTGTCAAACTGATCGGAAGAAGAGTAGATACAAAAGGTAGGGTAAAACAAGAAAGCGTTAATTGAGGACGACACCAGTGTGGTGACATCCACTAGTAGTCCAAAGAAAAGACACAAGGCCAATAACTGCAGCCTGAAAATTGTTGAAACCTTTCCTAAGCTGAGCTGCCCGTGCAGCACAGCAGGAATAGCCCAGTCACAAAAGTGTATGAATTAGGGCCTGTGTTGACAGGCGTTAATTTCACATGGGTTTTGCATTCTCATACAAGCCTATGGGAACGCAAAAGCCTTTTGAAACCAGTTGGATTTACATGTTAATGAACTCTGAACTATCTGAAACGGATGTCAAACTGATGCCATCAACACAAACCAAAGCCTGTCGACACAGGCACTTAAGGTGATACTAAACTTTAGTTCCTCAAACCATCTCTGAATTGGTGCGGACACTGTCCTTTCTTCTGGAGGGTGGCTACTTTTGTTCCTCATGGTCCCTGTGTGTGTGTTGTAAAGTAGCCACCACTCCAAGCACCTGTGATGGACTACAATTTCAATACAATTTAGTAAACTAACTTGAGATTGTAGTCTAATAATTAGCTGTATTTAAAAATTACAGTCATTTGCTACTGTTTCCTCCAAAATGGTCCCACATGCTTATATTAAGAGTTTTCAAAAGAAAGGTCTTCCATAGTGTAATCATACCAGCACATAAAATTATGTCTTTGGCATGCTTCAGAAAAAAATTGCCAAGAAAACTTTATTATATGTATATGGAAGTATTTGTACAGATGCAAATAGCTGTTTGGGGCTGCCATTTACAAGGTTAATAAAGGATTCAGGATTAGCAGAATTCCATTTAGAAAGACATCTATGCATGTGCGCAGTAGCCCATAGGTCTTCAAAACCAGAAAGGCTGTGTTGAGAAAGCTTCAGGTATTCTCTACCTGCAACTTTGATTGTTGCCTACTCAGCTAGGAATAAAAATCAAGTAATCGTCCTCCTATCCTATAATCTATTACCCACATTTACAGTGCTATACCATTGTGTGCATCCTGTTGCCTCTATTAATCATCGGGCAAGACCTACAACGGGAATACCTTACAACACAGTTCTAACCTGTAGCTGCTGTAGCTCCCGGATGTTGGCGTCACACTGAAGCTGTAAATCTCGCATTTGGTTTTCATGTTTCTGGTGCTGAGTTAACCTCTCATTCTTTTGTCGTTTGTCTTCTTGGACGGCAAACTGAAGATATTAAGAAAAAAAAGTTACAAAGTACTTCAACATTAAAATGGACTACCATTAACAGACTTTATTTTATAAGCATCACTGTGATCTGCCCATAGTGCCTACAGTGTATAGACCATACAAGGCATGCACAATACTTTCCAATATTGCATTCCCTTTACTCCAAGGAAGTCGGAACAATTATATCTGCTCACAGGGAAATCTTTTAACAAATTGGAAAATTCTTGTGCAATAATGAATGCCTCCAAAGTGCTTAATATTATCCACACAATTTCTCAATCAAGAACATCACTTGCATTACACGATTTTGTTATAGAAGTGTCAATATACTCTGAAAATGTCGCCAATAACAACTTGTCTGTGGTTTCATAAACAATTAACACACACAATGCGCAATCAGCTTTACCTGTTTTATCTTCTCCCTGTCCTGCTCTGGAGATCCAGCTGAATTAATTCTTAGACTCTTTTTAAACATAGCCATACGAGTCTTGGCATCACTTCGCTGAATTTTTGGCAGCCGTACCCTCTCCTGAGTTTGTCTATTTTTCAGTTCTTCTATTAATCGCTGGTTGTATCTTTGCATCTGCTCCATTTCCTACAGATGACAACATAATAAGTGAAATGTGCCTCTAGATAACCACCTCTAAATAAAGCAGAAAAATACAGTCTTAAAAGTCACTGGGAAAAGATACAATCTTAGCATGCATGTTGCTTCGGCTTTATTACTACAAGCTGGACTGGTACGTTTAGGACACCTATGCAATCAGGAACAATTTATCTTAGTGAATTCAAGGCAAGCAGCTAAATATACAGATGAAATATAGGCATGGGGCTGTTTTACCTGCCAAAGGTTGTTTAACCAGTCTTGAGACTTTCACAGCTCTGCCAGACAGTGCAGCCAGGATAGTGACCTGAATTTTTTTTTGCTGCAGTTAAACAATACAGCTTAGGCACCTCTCTGACCCCTGCCTATAAATAGATAATGAAGGAGCAGGAACAGACTGATTAGATGATCCCTACTCCTGTGAACATCTTCCTTGTCAAACATATGTATGCAGCAAAGTCTGACTGGTTTGCAATACTGACCTCCTCATAGCACAGGGGATTACAAGAGGCTAGTATTGTGGCAGATTCAGCTACTATACAAAACCTGCATCTTAAAATACATTTAATGATGACCTTTAATAACAAAACAAAAGAACACATCACCCTTCCTAGCAGCCAGTAAGCTAGAACCGCCCTTGGATGTCTATAGCCTTGGTGCAGAAATCTTTTGTAGCAATGCTCATGCCTGTGCAGCAAGTTCCCAAAGACCTGAATGGGGCTGTACTCCTACACTAGATAAGCTAGGAGTACAGCCCTCTCCAAGTCTAAATGATGTTACTGAGCAGACAGCACCAGAGACTATTTCTGCACGGAGGTAATAAACATTGGAGGTGGCTGCCACTGTCATGAAGAGGTAAGTAAGCACTTCAGCTGGTTAGGGGTTGAGGGAGGGATGTTTTATAAATTGATGTCCTTTAAATCTCTTTGGAGTTCTGCTTCAATTAATGGATTGCTGGGCTTGCTATGTTTCTATTTGTTTCTTGTTCCCTTGTTCTGGTTTTCTGCAGCTACAAGTTCTTACAAGTGGGTAGCTAGCAGGGCACAGAAGCATGGCTATATTAAAACTGACAGCAGTTAAAGTACAGAGGGTGCAGCAGATATTAAGTGGATTCTTATCATGCCTTCTGATATTGTTCACAGAGTTGGTGTTATGTTAATCTTTCCCAACCTGTGGCTTTCCATGTGCTGTTAAATTATCAATCCCCCAATACTCTGTGTCTTTTATATAACCTCTAGGTTCTGCTTTGCACGGCTTGTCTGAAGTTGAAGTTCCACACCAGCTTGGAAAAGCTGCATTACATGCTTAGAAAACAATCTGCTAAAATAAACTGGACTCAAAACCTTCACCGTGAGCAGAGGTTGTTGTTCACCTTATCAACATACAGGTGAAGAAAGCTACAACAAAACCAAATATACACACTTACATGAGGATGTAGGAAAGAAACTATAAAACTGGCATTTCTAGACACCGAGAAAGTGCCCTCTGGGTTTTATGCCCCGTTCACATTGAGCGGTTCGCAAATCGCGTGTTTGTCGCGCGATTTGCATTTTGCTCGATATCGTGCAAATGCTTGCATTGAGCAAGCTTGAATAGCGGCTAAATCCCTCCAAAAAGGGTCCTGCTGTAGCAACACACGACCCGCGACAGCAGGACCCTTTGCCCCATTGAGAAGCATTGGAGAGCGATATCGCGCGGTAAATTGCCGCTATATCGCGGGAATTACCGCGCGATAAATCGCTCAATGTGAATGGGGCCTTAGAGCCATAATTAAGAATATCTACGGTACATCAAATTCCCTAATCTCCACCAGTTTGCCCATTCATGAGAAATAAAAAACAAAAACAAAAAAACCTTTATCTGATAATGTGAAATGTTTCGGTGAAATTATATAAAGTTAGGCAAACCTTAACGGCTGTTACATTTAAAGTATGCAGGACTTGATGCATACTGGGAACTGAATGCAGCAAAGTTTAAGCCAAGCAGGTCACAGACAGGCAGATATGTCAGAATGACAGGAAGTGAGCCACCTCATGATCCACTGGAGTGTCACAAGCTTCACTCCTCCCTGGCTGACTTTTGCATGCAAAGTTCCCCTCTATCTTTCCCCACTTATAAAGGAACAATCATCAGTCAGCTGTTCTAAGAATCACGAACATGTCGAAATATCTGTATGTGATAATGAGCGATTTTGACATTTCCTAATGATTGCGATCATCCTTCAATCTGAATAATCTGTCCAGGGCTTCACGGCCTCCCAATAGTTCTAAAAAATGCTCTAATGTGTCATCACTTGAAACTACAATGCTTCCCATGGCCACCCTTACGCCAGTCACCAGGTATTTCCTTAGAGATTGGAGATTCTAGGTGGCTGCAACAAATGTATCTGATATACATATGTTGCAGCAGAGAGCCACTGATCCAAACTATTAAACAAAACAAACTATTGTGCAGGACTAGGCTGATGATTATGAAGGCTTATATGTCTTCAGATTACAGCAGACCACCCCAGCAAAGCAAGTGTTTGGGGTGTTGTGCACTTATATGGAGGGAGTACAGTAGTTGGATCAGAGAGTGAGGTTTGATTACTATTGTCTAATCTGGACAGTAAGAAGGACAGTCCCCCCCAAGAATGTGGCATTCAAGTTAAATCTATTTTATACCTTTTCATGTCTCTTCAGTAACTGGTGTCTCTGCATGAAATACTGATCCTTTAGTTGCTGTTTCAGCAGCTGGTGCTTTTCTTGCAGGTGGCGTTCTTCAAGTTCCCAAATTGCTGCTTCCCGCGCTGTAATACATAACATTTTATTAAAAATCAGGCAAAAAAAAATCACAGGCTGTTAAAGGTCTAGATTCATCAATCCCAGGGAGTACAGTATACTTTATATATCTGTAAGATATGTACCTCTCAGGAGCTGCTGCTTATGATTCAAGCAGTCTCGCTCTATGGTGGCCAGCTCCATCTTCTGCTGGTGAATAATCTTCTTCAATGATCCATCCAACTCTTGCTGCTGCTTCATCACAAACTCTTGTTCCTATCAAGATATTTTTAAAGTTACTCCCGAAACATTTTTACAGAGAGAGTCCATTATTAATGTTTCTAGAGTCATTTGAAATGTAACCAATAAAGTTAGCACACGTGCTGTACACACATCTACAAACTACTATGCAGATCAATTATTGTTCATCTCATAACAGTAACAATTCAGAAACACATCAATCTCAGACAATTTGGTAAATGGGGAGTATATCTATACAACTACATCACACTGCTAAGAACACCACTGCAGTACCCAACGCAAGAAACATGTGACAGCTTCAAAGACATCCACACATCATACATCAAGGTCATCTGGTGCAAGGTAATCAACTACAGAGTCAATGATCAGAGGTTCCCAGCACAGGACATACATTCTTGAAGTGGTAATGGTAGATAAATGATTTTCCGCTGCTGTGGTGACTCCTATACACTCCATATTGACTTATGGCATTACAATGGCACTGACTGCCATACAGAATAGCAGTTAAAATTTATTTATTCAGCCTTTCAAATGTCAGAGGGCCTAGGGCACTCTAGGAACGCAGGCACAGTTGCATTTGCAACTTCTAAAATACCCGATATGATTTCAATGGAATACCATTTGCATTGAATTTGTCACTTTAAAGTGATATTAAAGTCAAAAGAGTTTTAATCTATCTCAAATGCTGATGTTATCACTTACAATGGAAGCTGCTTTTTGATTTTTAAAAGTTTTAGTTTCCTGCAGAATTAGCTGGTCCGCTGAGCACTGATCCTGACTTCCTGTTTTAGAGTGACTCCTTTCTCAAACAGAGTGCTATGCAGTCACCCTTGTGTGTACTAGTAAGCTGTGTGCGTCTCTACAAACACACAGACATGTCAAATCAAGCTTCCTCCCTCCCTCCCTCCCTCCAAGCTAGTAGATGAACAGTTGCTGGAGTTTGCTCTGTCCCTTCTGATCTTGTTCTGGTCAGGAAATTTAGGGAAGCTCAGCTGAGAGACTTGGGAGCAGCTGTTCAGAAGAATGTTTATTTTTGAAGTATTTTAGCAAAAAAATAAAAGCAATGCTTTCCTGGGCAACATATATTTGTTTGATCAGGATTCATTATTGAAAAAAAGTTTGAGCGTGTAATACTACTTTAAATTATTTTAATTAAATTAAAAGAGAACTATAGACAAGCCTTCTCTTTGTTTTTGTTTTTTACTACAGTTCTCCATTGGGTCACAGGAGCACATTTACTACTGTTCCCCCTGTGACCCAAAGTCTGCATATAGCAGGCTACTGTCCGCTATATTTAGACAGGGCAGAGCCGTGCTACAGCCTGAAAAGATCCCGACAATATTGACAGCTGGCTCTGCCTCTCTACAGCCAGAGCCAGCTGTACCCACCCTCTCCCCTGTCTGTCCCACGAATGAGCGCTGGAGGAACAGAGAGGAAAGTGGGAATCCCTGCAGCCTGTGGGGATCTGCAGGAAAAAGCTGAGCGATCAGCGGTTCCTGATGACGTTCTCAAGCTATAGAGCCAGCGTGTGACAGCAGCAGTGTAGAATGGCAGCTCAAACTATGGGGAAAAGAGTGTTTTACTCTCCCAATAGTTCTCCTTTAAAATAAATTGGGAATTTCAATTTCTAGAAATTAGAGAAAAGGTAAAAAAATTATCTTTACTACAACAAGCAAGCAAGCAAGAGTACAATCTTGTCTGCAGTACTAAAGAGACAAATGAAACCTAGCTTGCTGCTATGGACGACACCTCCCCTTTATCTTGCTCTGGAGTTACATGACTCCTATTGGAATATGTTAATCACACCAAGCATGGCAAAGTAGAAGACAGTGACTAAAGCTGGCTATACACCGTGTTTTCTTGTTTAGCCCCACAGGCTGAACGAGAAAAAAAAACGCTTAGTTCCCCGATCCACGCTAAACAGGGTGGATGGGGGAAATCCCATTCACCGGGCTTTTCTATACCAACAGCGGCGGTTGTGCCGATGAAAAAATACCCAAACAGTAACCGCAGCTGATTGGCTCAGTCACTGTTCATCCTAAAATCTTTAGACCACCTTCTTCTTAGGGGTGCTGACGGGGCAGCACACTGCTGCAGTTTAGGCCAACTCAGCAGGACTTGGCAAAAACTCGAGCCGAGTGTAGCCAGCTTTAGCCTAAAACTTGGATCACTTCAGAGACCTCTGAGATAGATTATCATCTCACAGAAAGCATACTTACCTTTTCCAGGACAGAACAAATTATATTATAAACAAACAGTAGAGCACAGCAAACAGAAATCCAATATATATTTTTTAATATAAAGAAAAGTATAAGGTTTAAATAGGATACAAAGAAAACAATATGACGTCTATTCAGCAGAAATGTCAGACCGGAATAATTATGAACTAGGAACCAAGCCAGCTGCTCTCAACAGATCCACCCCACGCATTGCACTACGTCCTCTGACAATATTAGGTAAAGTCTGCAATTTCCTATAAAAGCCCCAGTATGACTAATGCAGCCAAGCAGATTTCTTTATAGCTCCTACTCAAGACTAAAAATATAGGAGCACGTTAATTATATATATATACACATATATATACATATGTACACACACATACAGACACACACATACAGACACACACATACAGACACACACACACACATAGTATATTCTAGGATGATTAAGAAGAAACTGTACAATAAAAATCTTTTATATTACTTAAATACCTCCCTTTAAGATGTTACCTACTTTCTTTATGAATAAAGACAAATAAAATGCACATCTGCTCAAGCATCATCAGAGCAGGGAAAACTCCCATTGCCTCATGAGTTCTTCGGTTTTCTTTTTTAGATCAGTCCTTCCCACCTAATCCACATTTAGGTGTAATACTAAACAAGCACTTTTCACAAAAAATGCATTTAAAAAAAATATAATAAATGATGTTGTGTAGCCATTATTGTACATAAATTGTGTTACCAGAGCTCGGCTTTAAAAGGAAACAAAGCATTGTGTTTTTGTTTTTTTAAATCTAAAATTAAGTTTTAATTGGCAGAATTAAATAATTACCTAAGCAAACTGTTACTAGTGTAGCTGGTGAACCACAATGGAGCATGTTTCATTTTATCTAGCACTAGGTATACATATCTAGAGTTTAGTGGAATCCAGTCTTACAGCTCTGTTGAATAGACGTTAAAGTAGATGTCATGGTTATTTCCACCCAAAACTCAAACACTCAGACAAGTGATTTATATTCCACCCAGATCAGTTTATCAAAATCAAACTTCATAAAGAAGCCTTTTGGACAGTTGAGGTTTGTAATAAAACACTATGAAAGTGTTATTTACACAGGTGATTTAACCATGTATTTTTAGTTTGGAAGGAGACATCCTTTAAGAGAACCGATCCACTGAAAAAGATGGTGTATCCATGACAACCAATATTTTTTTTTTCCAAACTACCCCAGAAGAATTGCATTTGCAAATCAATGAACACCATTCTTTTCCTTAGCAACAGCCTCTGTAGAAAGCTCCCCATGATCCTAACTGAACACACGCATGCGAGAGTCAAACTGCAAACCTCCAAGAACATCTCTCAAGCGGCAGACTTACATCCTGCATTTGGGCGTTGAATAGAGTACATGATGACAACTGAAAAGACTGAATCATAACCTGGGCAACACCCTGCAGATTAGAATACAATACAGCCACAACATGAGAGGCAGACTAAAAGCAAGAGCTAACAATTACCCCTTTGAGAAGGTAAATTGATTCAGTATAAATCACAGTAGCACCTATGGTGCTTACCTAAATACAGGAAACTGTGTTCACCATAAAATTCAATATTTGCCATATGTGCATTGGAAGGTCAAAACAAATCATAAGTAAAGGTGGAAATACCCAAATTACTTCCTGTTGACCTTTCTGTCCTATTTCCTGAGTCAGAGGAAGGGAATGGATACAGGAAGGAAATGGCAACATTTTATCAGCTCCTATCATTATACCATATAGTGAGAGCATTGGAGGATATTCTCATATTTCTCAGCATACCCTGACTGCAAGAGGTGGAGAAGGAAGATAGTTTATGCCTACGTCACCCGTGGAGGGACTGAGAGGATGCAAAAATTGATTGATTTTCCCCCATGGCAAGAGTATTGATACATTCACTTTGCATCTTCATTAAAAGTCTTACTGGTCCATGACTAAACAGGGTTTAAGGGATCATGCAGCACACATATCAGTCATCCAAACACTGGAGCCATTGCTTGATCAATACAGATGTCTTTCCAGTTTTAAAAATGGCACTAATATACCTACCACTGAATTTAACATCATTACCAACAAAATTAGATCCAGCAATAGCAGAAACATTCCATAACACCTCGGTAATTCAAAAGTCTTGTCAGTTTGTTACACATTTAACAACAAAGAAATAACGGTAAGTTACCATTGTGCTTTTTATAACACAATACCTGCTTACTGTTAAAAGATCCAGGACATTCGTAGCACCAACCATGAACTGGCAAAGCAGTGACTTTAATAAAAACACCCAACCATTCCACTCATGAGTGTTGCGTATTTTCATCTAATAATCTAGTATGGCACATGTTGTTTAGTGATAAAAATCAGCTGGATTAGTTGGACATGACAGTGTTAGCGGACAGACAGGTTTATTGGCCACTACAGAATCAGGAAAATGTTAGATGGCGTCTCTGGATTTAGTAGCACAAAGCGTATGCAGTTACCTGAGTCTGCTGCTTTTGTGCAAGTTCCTCTTTCTTGCGTTTCAAAAGATCTTTTCGCAGCTCTTTAGGTGCTTTCTCCACGTCATTAATTACCTGGTATGAGCATGCAGAAGGTGGGGAAATATGACCATTTTTCTAGAGCAAGCACATGAGGCAGAGTAAAGCCACACCACCAATGTGACAGATGCCTGCAGAGTGGGTTACATGTCAAGTGAAAGAAAGGTGCAATGATGTTTAGTCAATGACTTGCTGTGAATTTGTTATATGTAACTGCATGCATTTTCAATTACCTAACACTTCAAAAGGAGGCTTTCTTTGTTATAATTAAAGTGATCAGGTCATCCTAAAAGGAGATCCCACTTCTGGATAGATGCTGGTAAACTGAATTATCCTCTGGCTTTGTGCAGATAAGAGCGGGGGGGGGGCTACAAGATCTTCTCACTAATACTTTCTAGCTGCAATTGCCATTACGGAGGGATAGGGTACCATCCCTGGTAGACTATTCACTTAATTGACATTATGGAGAATTCTACAGCAGAAGTGAGATGCCCTATGACACAACAGGAGTTGGGCTCCATGTTGGGGATGGGGAGGTATGAACTGAGCTTCACCTACAACTAAAATACAACATTTTGTGTGGACTGGCTGTTTAGCTAGCTGTTCATCATAAGGACACAGTATGAACTATTGATATCTAAAAATATTACACATCAAGATACACTAATAAAAGCCAGAACAAAAATACCTGTGTTGTCAATGGTTTCATTTTCTAACATGCTCTAGGAACAAAGATGTACAATCTGAACTGTCCTATAGCTAAAATAGGATCAATCTATGAATAGAAATTCATTCTGATAAGTACTGTGCATGTTAAACAGTACAAATAATAAAATATTTAAAAATAAAAAGGTTTATTTAATTGTTTTTGTATCACTGGCTTTTAAACTGAATTAAAACACTGTGAATGTATACTGCTGAAACCGTGGCCAATCCACGACAGTAAACAAATACAAATACATTTTAAACATTTTTAATTATTTGGATACAACAAAGAAAAGTTAAATCCTACATTGGGCCTGTGTTCTGTTTGGGAGGCAATTTCCCCTTACTTCCTGTCCCAGTCATGACCAACATTTGGTGTCTCTAGTCTTTGTGGAGTATATTTTCTATTCATTTGCTTAGGGAATTTAATCAGGACATTCACTAGCCCTACTGAACCTTATGCAGTCCACAAATACTGTATATCTACCTACAGTATTCCTTTAAGTATACAAAGACACTATCCGTAAGTCCATAACTTACACCAGTGTTGTTCTACAGCAGGGGTAACACTGTGGTGGTTCTGGAAGTCATGCTTGTGGCTGTAAGAGTCTTAAAATGCCTAATGGGACTTAAAGGTCCACACAAGCTGGAGTGATGAGGTTGCCTTCCCTTGCTCTAAAATTAGTTAAGTGTGTAACAGAAAATGCATACTTTTTGCTTTGATGGTCTCACATACAAGTCTGTTTTTGTAGAACCCAAAAACTGTTGGTTTGAGGGTGCAGAATGGTAGTAATGTGGTTATGTATGTGAGGTTTGTGATGTGAAGAAACCCATATACCAAAAGAGAACTCAGAGCAAAGCTGCAGAACGGTAGGAGAAATAAGCTTTCCGCATCATACAATGTAAGGAAATTCCACTAATTGAAACAGATTTAGTGTTAAAAATACCTGTGTGCACAAAGTTTAACACTAGAGATGCAATCTGCACAAAAATGAACCACGCTGGGGCATACACAAACCTTCACCTTCCTGCCATGAGCATAATTATATATACATGGAAGGGCTTAGACCACCCTAAAAGTGTAAACAGCAGGACATGCTGCAGTTACTAATCCTAAAACAAAGAGATTTGGATCAGGGTTTACTATATAGCACGATGTCAAAAGGAAATTGTTAGAGCCATCAGAGGCAACAAAACCTATATAAGGTTTACACATAGTATACATATAGATGTATACTAAAAACACTGCTATACTATAGGCAAGAAGAATGTGCTATGGACAGTAATCAATCAGATTTTAGATTTTGCTAGATCAGCAAAAAATTATCTCTGTTTGCTACCGGAATCCGCCCCTTTGCACATTTTGTTTTGCTCTTAGCACCACTATACTGAATATGTCTGATAGAATAAATTACAGTGTAGGGAAAAAACTTGGCCAACATGTCCCTATAAGCTACTTTTCAAACCTGTACCCTTTGATCTGTTAAACTTGTGCACTGGAAGGATCAGAAATGATCATCATTGTAAAGAAACCCCTGACCATGGTCAAAACACCACCGGCGTGTGTGAAACGTTAATAGTGTTTTAGGCCCAACCACCAAGTCAAAGAAAAAAAGGACTCAAAATGCAGCTCACAAAGTGGAGAGGGAGAAGAAAATGTCACGTTATTACACAATATAAACAACCAATAGCAAGGTATTTGAGGTATAGCATACAATAATGATTCAGTAATATGTACAATCTGATATATCTAAAACAAATGAGAGAATATGTATGTATTAAAAAACAATAGTACTATATAAAATAGTTACATCATTACAGGGCCGTTAAGTATGTGAGCATATGCCATTTTTATTTTAAGTACCTTAAGTTAAAGGAGAACTATGAGGAATGAAAGTCATGCATCCTCATAGTTCTAGCCAACGTGCGACAATGAAACTGTCACACTTCGGCTCAATAGATTGGGAAGTGAGCAAATGCATACCGTCGTTCGCTCGCTTCTCGATCATCTCCTTGCAGAGAGTGGTGACTGTCAGTCACCGCTACCTGCAGGGATTCCTGACTGGAGGAATGGACGGGGAGGGGGCGGGCACAGCTGGCTCTGCCTCTAGATAGGCAGAGCCCGCTGTCATTCACGCAACTGGGTGGATCTCAACATCCAGTCGCGACACTCAGCCGCCCCGGCTGCGTCGGTCTCAGTATACCGCAAGCTGTAGCTCACGATATACTGAGCTTTGGCTCACAGGAGGATGCTAGTATGTGTCCTCCTGTGACCCTTAAGAGAACTGTGGGGGAAAACACTTACCCCATAGTTCTCTTTTATAATTACTTCTGGCTTCTATCATTACAATCATTGCTCAGCATTCCTCAAATCTGTGCCATTACTTACCCAGGACATAGATTTTTTTTATGCTCTTCCATTCAAGAGTGTTCCAAGAAGGCCCCTATATTTTCATACAATCATATACTGTACTAAGTGCTATAAAAATGGTGAAATAACTGAACAGTTTTACCTGCCAAAGGATTTGTAAATGTATTTAGCAACCAGTCTTGAGATTTACATACTACTGCCACACTGTAGTCTGCCTTCACGGTTTACAGTGTCACAACCCCCACCCTACCCTCATCTCCAGTCCACTTAATGAACCAGTCAGCATCATCACCTATGTCTAATATACAGTAAGGAAAAAACTAGAACTAGAAAAACTAGGAAAAAAGTACTAGAAAACTGGAACATAAAATAATCGAATCAGCTTCCAGGCTATGCAGAGCACCAGGGGTGTCTAAATCACAGGACTGGCTTAACAGAATCACAATTCCTTTGAAAATAGAAATGGTTAAACATCTACTTATTTCCAATGTGCAGATAGTGATGTATCTTTACTTTAAAGAGTACATGTAAGGGCAGAAAGTTTTGGTTACCTAGTTAATTTTTTAAACAATCACACTAACATTCCTATTTCAGTTACAGGTGTAGTCTAATGGGCTAAGTGTCCATCTTGGAGTCCTTATGGGAGTGGGAGTCAGTTATATTAGCCACAACAGATATGCAGGCCTTGGAACCCAAGTATAGAGATCTCGCTACCACTCTCACTATCGTGGCTTCAACAACTGCAATAGATACTTTTCTTTGCCTTGCTGCACTCCATTACCTAAAGTCCCTTGTAATAGGTTTGGTGCTCGCAATGACTGCGGATGGCGCCGCGTATATCAGCAAAATATAGAAATGTCACTAGCAAACCACAGCAATGCTAAGCCTGATGAAGGGACCCAGCGCGGCCCCGAAAGCGCTTGTTTATATGACAAGGAACTTCAAATAAATGAGCATTCTGCTATCCTAAAAGGATTTTGGTGTGCTGGTGACATTTCTATATTCCAACAACTGCAAAACACAGTTTTGGGTGGACCCAAACACCAAACCTTTTATTTAATTCACTTCAACAATACTGTCATACACAGCATGTTTTATTAAAATTGCTTGGCATATTTTCTTAGTCAGTAGACTCTTACAAACGTATTTAACATGTTGCAGAGTAAAGTTCAACCATAGATTATCCATCATCAGGCTTCAGGAGTTAACAATAAAAACAGTTATCTGATTTCTTGTTAGGGGTCTCAACTCATCGCTGCTCTCAATACCAGTTGTGTCTTGCTGAGAAATCAGCTAGGTTTGGTGATGCATACTAATGCTGCCAGCTCCCTTATGAAGCCAAAACGTGAACAAACTTCTCCAGCACAGAAAAATCTACACTGGAGTAGAGTCAGAAGGAGAGAGCAGTTTAGCTCATTTAGATTTACTGGCCACAATTACAGTTTACACGTTGAAGATACAACTGAACTATCCTGACCTTTATGCCAGAACAGCCTTACCTCTTTCTTTTTATTTTTCAGAACACTTTGGAACTTGGATAATTCTCTATCCTGTTCTCCCTTGATTCGTTTTGCCTCATCTCTTAGACGAGTGGTGTGTTCTTGCTCAAGCCGTTCTATGGTCTGTTTCTGCTGCTTCTCCAGATTCTCTATGTCTTGATCATACTGCCGCTTTTTGCTCTGCAAAAAAAAATTTCCTTATTTTCTATGTTTATTAATCACAATTAAATTGAAACCAAACTCAGGAGTTAAATCTTAAAAATGCATTCAAGCACCCCAACTATTAACAACACTGTACCTTATTTGGGTGATACTCGGCTGTAGAATTTGTGCTGGCACGGTCCTTCCTTCTGGAGGGTGGCTACTTTTGTTCTCCATGGTCCCTGTGTGTGTTCTAAAGTAGCCACCGCTCCAAGCTCAATCCCCTGATGGACTTCAATCTCACATTTAGATTACTAATTTCTATTGAGATTGTAGTCTGTCATGGAATCGAGCTTGGAGCGGGGGCTACTTTACAACACACACAGAGACCATGGGGAACAAAAGTACCCCCCTCCAGAAGGAAGGACAGTGTCAGCACCAATTCAGAGATCATCTGATGATCTACAGCCGAGTGATACACAAATAAGCTCCATTTTTTTTATTAGTTAGGATGCTTGAATGCATTTTTAAGATTTCCCTCTGAGTTTAACGTCACCTTAAATGCATGATTAAACACAGTTTATAAAGCTATGTACCATAGAGGAGCCTATTTATAGCAGCGAGCAGATACTGCTTGGTTGTACACCACGGTGTTTAGTCCATGCTGCACCTGCATTCCCTGAGTAGTTCCTAAAATGCAAGTTGCAATGTGGAGCCTATAGTTTCACTTAGAGTGTTCTGTATGGTTTACCTTGAAGTGTTGACTTTGACAAGTCATGTGACTGGGCTCTCCTCCCCTGCTGTGCTTGATAAATAAGCTCTATGGCAGGAAATAATGGGGTAAATGTTGGATAATTTAAAGCTAATTTCCAGGCCTCCACCCCCTCCCTAAATTAAGGTTTGCACAGAGGCCTACAAGATAGCCATGCACATACAATAAGTATTATATAAATAAAACTGCCGTAACCAAATCTTAAAGTGTATTACTACTCTTGCAACCAATTTGGTATAACACCTATGTTATGTTTGTTTCCTGTTCCCATTCATATAGCATAACTGAGAAAAAGAAAAAAATATACTGCTTACGCCTTTAAGGGCTTTTTACTTGCTTAAAAATCCTACCAAGCTTCTCCGCTATGAAATGTGAAGGAGGGGAATATTTGGAGTTAGGTTTACTCTAATTAACCCTGCCTGTGCTGTACTGTACTGGCAGATTTCATTATCAGCTGTAAACTAAATTTGTACTGGCTGCAGTGCCATTGACTTCAATGCACCGCCATGCCCCCAGCCGCCCCTTGACTTTGACCCTCTACTTTCACTTGTAAACTGCTGAGAGTAGCCTGGAATCTGCAGAAAGGCCTTCAACAAAAGAAACAGCTAATAGGTAAAAGATACAGACAGTATTTTTGGAAATTATTTTTAGACATGCTCTGTGAATGGGAACACAAACATAGTGGGGTTTTCTAAAATTTGCCTGCAAACGTGGAACTGTACTTTAGTCTCTATAGTACTCTTATAGCATTGCTATATTGTGTACCATTTTACTGTGCCTTCAACATAATGCTTCATGTTCTCTTTTTCCTTGTAAGACTTTCTCATTGTAGGGGCACCTTATCAAAAGCCGATTAATCGATTATTGAAAAAGTTGACAACTTTTTCAATAATCGATTATAATCGATTATGTCGATTAGTTGTTGCAGCCCTATTGAGGAACCAGACCTATTTGCAACTCTTAAAATGTCCTATGGATCACAAACAATAGTAAATGTTTAGAACATGTCAAGCATCTTAGAAAGTGCCTTGGGTTCTTCAGAATTTAATGATTTACGTTCAGTAGCGTTAAGTGAATTATTCTCTACAAGTTCTTAGAGAAGTGGGTAATCACCGTCATTTCCTGTTCAAAGCGTCGGAAGATCTGTTCTCTCTGTTGCAACAATTTGTTACTAAGGATTTGTTGTGCTCTCTGTTCTTCTTTCTGTAGCAGCCGAAGTTCCCGCAGCTCTTGTCGCCTTGAGAAAATAAAGCAGTGATTCATCACTTGTTCATTCAGGAAACAGACTCTTTCAAAGACAAAGCTGTCCATATATTGTACAATGTCACTAGCTGTTCTGTGACTTTAGGTTTCCTTGTTCTGAGATGGTTTAAATCACTACATTTGGTCAATGTCAAATCCAATAAAAACAGTAGGCTATATTTAACAAAATGTCTCAACTAAGAACTAAAGCTGGCCATACACTAGTACATTTTCAAATGAACTTTCATACGAAAAATCTGGTCAGAACATTCGATAATGCACTTAGAATGTTTTTTGAAATTTCGTTTAATTTGAACATTTGATATTTGGAATGAATGGTGTTTACCCAAACAAAAAAACTGTAAGTTAGAATTTCGTCCACATGAGAAAAAAAATTTCCATCCTGCTCCTGCAATTTTTTTTCATCACCATGGTCAAAATCGATCATCGATTTGACCCCATTAACTATAATAAAATTGAACGTACCTAAAACAAACATTTTTTTTTAATGACATTTTACTGATTTATTGCCAGCTTTACTGTGTACTTCACATCAGAACAGGTGCTCACATTTGAGCTACCTAGGCAAAATGAGACGTAACCCTTGCAGTGTGGGGGAAACCACACTGCAAGGGATAAGATTTTATTAGCCCGGAATTCTTCTTGAAGCCAGACACAGTCAGAAAACAAGCATTTTTACAAAGAAGCAGCCTTCATATTTCTTTCAATGCAGGCTTCTGTGCACCTGGTGGGTCAAAGATGAAACTCCAACATCACCAAAGCAAAAAAGTGGTATGTTCAAATTCAGGTAATGCCACACCTGACATTCCTCACATTCTTCTTCATAAGGTAGTTAAATGGTTTCAATGTCTAGAGTTTACGCTCTTCTTCTAATAAATGGTATATAACCTAATCTTCTGCCAGGACATATATAGCTGCAACCATTTCCTCACTGAATTTTCTAAGTGCTAAACTAAAAAAACTAAGAGGCACATATTGAAAGAACCCAACCAACCAGTGCAAATCCAGTTCATTTTACATTCAGAAATTATTCATATCACATGGGGATTTATTGTATGCACACATAAGTGTAAGCAAAAAAAATGCTGGAGCAGAAATTTGACTGGCTGCAATAGGTAATACCACCACAATCCACTTCACCCACCTTTATGAAACTTTATTAAAAATGTTTTGCCTTTCCCGGAAAACAGCTCTGTTTAAGAAAAGAAAATACTGGCTGGCCAACAATAAGGTACCATGGTCTGAAAGTACTTCGGCACAGTGAAAAAAATTAACTCTATCCCCTATTTACATGTGGAGGTGAGGGAAGGCCCCAATGATCTTAAAACAAAAAATGGAAAAAAAGAGAAGGATTAAAAAAAAAGAAGAGGCTTTTGGCAGCCACTTTGGGTCTGTGCACAGCCTATCCAGCTTAGATGGTTTCTACTGGCAGGGCTTCAGAGGCAGAAATGCACATTTTCACCACTGAAGCCCTGCCAATGGAGACAATCTCCACGATAGGCTGAATAGACTATGCATAGACCCAAGATCGCTGCAAGTCCTGCATGCACTTTAAGAACAGGAATATAAGTTTTTCTTCTGGGTCTCAGTAGGGAACGTCTGTCACATAACGACATAACATAACCAGTGGTGTATTTAGGTTTTGTGCTGCCCTACGCATGACTAAGCTTGGACACCCCCCTCAATCTAAAGAATACATTTTAGTCCCCAGCCTGCTTCTGGGACATCCCGCCATCAGATCACATGCTATGGCCAGCCCTGAGCCACCCGCTGCTTCTCCTCCACCTCCTGTACAAAGCCAGCCGGACCGCAACTCACTGGGCCCTCCCCTCCACCGGGCAGCTCTCTAATTAGGCAACGGCTCTTGGGGCCTTGCGGCTGCCTAGTTTGCCTCATTTTACTGCCCCCAGCCTCGGCCCACTGGGCAAATGCCCAGTATGCCCAAAGGCATGTCTGGCCCTGTCTGCCTCGTTGGTTTGGGGCGGCATTTTCTGCTGCCCCTGGAAAGTGCCGCCCTAGACAAATGCCTTGTTTGCCCTGCGGTAGATACACCCCTGAACATAATGTGAATATGTTTAACATTGTTCCTGAAGAAGCGTTTATAATTCAGTGTAGTGCGTTGACCTTTAAATGCTATATGCTGTGACCTAATGAATATTTAATGGTAAAAATTTGCTCTATACACCTCTGTATATATGATGGAATTAATAATTTGACCAATACATTTTGTATGTACTTGTCTGATTGATCTACTTCTAGAGTGCAATCTATAAAAGTTCTTAATAATAACATACCTGAGGAATCTCAGCTCCTCACTCTTGGAGTCATTATCCGTCACAATCTTGGAGGTTGTGACACTCACTTCTACTCCGTCAACCATAAACTTTCGAGTCTTTTTCAGAGTTTTCTTCTGTCTTTTATTTTCCTGAGAAAAAAAAAAACAACACTAAAAAACTCAAAACTCCTATTGTAGAAAAAAGTAGATTTTTGCATATGCAACAATTATTACACGGCTACAAGAATATTTAAATATTTTTACATTAAAATTACGATGCAATTTTCACATTCATACATATATACAGACTTGTAGATGCCCCCTGTAGTGACCATGTGTATATCATGCAGTGCAGTCAGTATTCCTGCTGAAACACTGCTGCAAAAAGTCCATGGACTGGCAGGCTAAATGAAGAATGGACTTTTTTCTCAGATTAACAGAACTGAACAGGTTAAGCTCACTCATAGAACTGTTTTCTGTATAAAAAAAAAAATCTTTGGGCAGAGCCCTCCCTGTAGACTTGCACTGAGTTAAAAGGTGCAAGTAAACCACATTTCCCGTAAAATATATGTTTATATGTTAAAAAAAAACAGACTTCCCGTCTTGGAACAAGGTTAAAAGTGAACTTCACCCAATAGGGAAACAGAGCAATAAAGACCTGCCAGAATTTTTAACCTTTTCTCAATGTGTGCGTTGTTCAGTGCCCCCCCAGGGTTGTGTCCATGTCAGCCTGAGCATATAGGAAAGCACCATCATTTATTCTTTGAGGTGAGTGGGAGCAGAATAAAAAAAAAAATCCCTGGAGCTCCCCTTGAAGTATATTTTATGTGAAGCCATAGTGGACTTACTTTCCCCAATCCTTCCACTTTGCACAGAGCCCAAAGAAAACTCACAACCAATTGTTCTTATTCCTTTACCTGTATAGATAGTGACCCAGATTCCCCTTTCTTAATTAAGAAACTTGATATGGACAAATTCAAGTCCATACTGCCACTATCAGCTGTGGATCCCATTCCAGAGTCAGAATCAACTTCTTTTTGAATTTCTGCTTCCCCTGACTGAGGCTTTCCCAATTTTTCCTTGCCTTCCTCTACAGCAGCGATGACACTGATACTAGGTACACCGATTTGAGAGTCATCTGTTGGGGCAGCAGCACTATCATTGGGATTGACAGCATCATCCTGGGGAAGACTTTGGACAGATTCTTTATCAGACTGTGGAGCTGAAGATACATCTTCACTGGAAAGATCCTTTGCACCATCATCAGAAACACTGCTGGCTTCCTCTTTTTGGTCAGCATCTGTCTTAATAGGTAAAGATGGGGCAAGTACTTCATCACCATTTACATGATTTACTTCATTTGCATCTTCCATTTTTTGGTCATCCTGACTATTTGAACAAATGTTTACATTAGATGGACCTTCTTTTATTTCTTGGCTTCTGTCATGTTCAGGTGAGACCTCAGCTGTCTCAAGTTTAGTTTTGGAACCTTCAACTTCCTCCTGAATATCATTAACTTTAGATACAACAGTAATCTCTTCACTTTTATCATTAGTGTTTGCTGTCAGATCAGACTTCTCATCAACAGATTCTTCACTTGTACCATTTTCCACAACATGAGGTTCAGGTTTCTGCTCCTCTTTAAGCTCTATCTTAGGAACCTGATCTGTAGTCTCATTCTCATGATTTGGCACACATACAGGTTTTGCACCTTCTGCTTCTTTCTCATTTTTAATTTCTTCCTCTTCAGATTTGGGGACAGGCTGTCTCACCTCGGACTCTGCAGGTGTAGGCTGATCTTCGATTACGTGTGGTTTTTCGGACTCTGCGGGTGTAGGCTGATCTTCGATTACGTGTGGTTTTTCGGACTCTGCAGGTGTAGGCTGATCTTCGAATACATGTGGTTTTTCGGACTCTGCAGGTGTAGGCTGATCTTCGATTACGTGTGGTTTTCCAGACTCTGCAGGTGTAGGCTGATCTTCGATTACTTGTGGTTTTCCAGACTCTGCAGGTGTAGGCTGATCTTCGATTACGTGTGTTTTTTCTTGTTCAACAATTAATGGAGGAGAAGGTGCTTCTGCTGGTTGGGGTAGACTGTCAGCAGCTGAGACAGACACTACCACACCAACATCTTCCTTATTTTCTGTTACATTCTCCTCTTTCACAGGTACGGCACTCTTCTCAGCATCTGCTATTTCGTTTTCTTTTCTGGAGACTTCTGGAATGGCAGGCTTCTGAACGTCAGGCGTTTCCTCCGCCTTCACTTTAGCAGCATTGGATAGGTTATCTTTATTTGAGGCTTTATCCTCAACCTCAGCAGCTGCAGGTTTTTCAGAAACAGGTTCTAGAGTTGAAGCATTCTGGGAAAGTTTATCATCGTCCAAGCTTGCAATGCTAAGGTCTGAAGAAGCCCGTTTACTGTCTGGAACAGGCTAAATAAAAAATATAAACAAACATTACAAAAGCTGAAAGGTGTTCGGCAACATACGCAATAAAATATTAAAATATATCTAAAGCCATTTTTTAAAGTTTTGGATAGAGTGGGGATGGGTTCAAAACCTTTTCAAGTTTGTTTTGCCATCTGGTTCCATTGAGAATTACTCTTCACTACCCTCCCTGTGGACAAAACAGGAAATCCACTCGGAGGCCCCATTCACACCAGGGTGGATGCGTTTCAGCGCGGCTTCTGCACGATTTTTAAAAGGGTGTTTTTGGGCGTTTTGAATCGCGTTTGTGTGTTTCCATTAAAATCTATATGTAAGCCACGCTGATCAGCGCTAAAAAACAGGTCAGAGAGCATTTTGGGAGGCAGGCGGTTCGGATCACGCGGAATAGCGCAATCGCATGAACGGTTCCCATAGGAATGTATGGGGTTGTTCATGTCGGCGGTTCAGCACGGACAAATCAAGTGTCCCCATTGAAAGAATGTCCTTGATGACAACCCAATGACATTTTCCTCACTTTCAGTCCTGGTGAGAATGGTCTCTAAAGCACATGGAGAGTGTACATCTCTCCAGTGGGGTCACAGACCGCAATAAAAACCTGACAGTACTTCTATCACTTCAACATAAATACAAATCTAACAGATGCCTTATTTTTTCCACCCATTTAATTTTGTACCTTTTTGTTCATATGAATAATGCAAATTCTTTGAGTGTACTAAAAGGTGGCATTAAAGAAAACACTGCTTATAAAACAGTTGTCCCTTTAGGTTAACAAGTTACATTTTTAGGTTGAACATTTTTGGTATTTTTTTAGGCTGAACAGTACGAAATCAATGTTACTTTATATATATATAAATACAACAAAAAGAAGGTCCCATTCTTACTAAACTCAATGTACAAAATGCACACAATTTGCAAGCAATACGATCATAAAACCACAAGACTTAGAAAGCACTAACCAAAGAGGTCTCTGCCTCATCCTCTTCTTCCTCATCTTTAGCTTCTTCCATTTCCTCCAAAACCTCGGCCTTAGCTTCAGCAATTAGCTCTCGTATGGGCTTGTTGGAGTGAACCACTGACACAAATGGGTGCTAAAGACAGAGATATCCAAACTTTACTCAAACATATAGAGCATAAAACTCTAGCTATACAAAGTGCCTGTGTTTTCTTTTACCTGTAGCAACTGAGCAGTAGTCCAGCGGTTATCAACATTTTTGTCTAGGCATTTCCTCAAAAAGTCACTAAAATCCCTCGACCTAAAACAAAATTTTAGCAGAATTATATTTTCTTGATATCCAAGACTTATTTCATTAGGGATTAGCTTTGAGGGGGGAAAAAAAAAGCATCTTCCTTCGATAGGAGGCTTTAAAGACCTCTACAAGAAACAGAGTCCGAACATCTCTGTGTGATGCAATGCAGCATCCAGTAAAGTCTTCATTCACCAACTCCAAGTGTGTTGAATGCCTGTGTCAAAACCACATGCTGTGGTTCCTTTTGCTTTCTCCTATGTCACTATAGGACACAGTAGTCATGTAGGGGTCAGCCGGCAGAACCACTGATTGCAGGTGGAGACCAGGCATTCAACACACTCAGAACTGTGTCAGATGTGAACCCTTTCTTAGAGGCTATATCACTTTAACACAGAGGAGATCGAACATGCCATCTGCCGGAGAGGTAAGTATTTAAAGTCATCTATTGCAGTTACCTTGTAGTTTGCTTGGGGGGCGCGGGGTGGTGGTGGGGCTGCGAGTATCTGAGACAGCCTACATTTATATGAAAGAAGGTAGCTGCAATATCTCTGAGGCTAGCCTATGACTTGCTAGCAGGGATCAGCCCGAAGCAAGCACGCCCAAAGACCAACTCTAGATTCCATTGTTTTTTTAATTAATTTCAAAATCTTTGTCCTCATTTATTCATTCACCATAAGCTCTTCTTACCTTCTACAGGCTTGAGCACTTCTCTCAGCACTTGTGTACTGTGTTTGTTGCCCCACTTCCCAGTTGAATGATGGCCAGTATCATCCAACCCCTTCCTGTAATCCCAGACTGCCATGGACACACTCCCGGGGCTTAGCATCCTCTCACACATCCTCACAGTATTCTGCCTGGATCAACTCTCACACATCACCATGCTGGAAAGTGTGAGCACTGTAGAAGACAGCCTATAGCCTGACACTGGAGATAAACAAGCTGCAACAGGCTTAGTCACAAGACTGAAGTGGAAAATAAGACTATAGTTTATATTATGCATAATTAAATGTGGGGAGGAGAGCAGGGAAAAGGGAGGGGGGAGGAGAGCAGGGAAAAGGGAGTGGGGGGGGCTGAATGATTTTTGGGGAAACTAAAGTCAAGCTTTAAAATAGTCTTTTACTCCAATATTAACATAAAAGCTTTGTGAATAGTCTTGCTGTGATTGATAGAGAAATAAAAGGTTGAAATTGTTATCTTTTGTGGAGCTCTAGATACGCCAGCACTAACCACCTACCCAATAGCCTAGGCATTTAGTCACATGATCTATGCTGAAAGGGAATATCAGAACTCAGAGTGACTGCTCCTCCTCTTCTGCAGAGACCACATGACCAAAAATCGAGGCTTTTAGTCACATGACTAACACTGGAGGGAGCCTAATGTGACATTTTCTCAAGCAAAGTTAAGTAATTTAGGTTTTTTTTTTTTTTCCCTTTACCTCATCTGTCCTGGAAAGACACAACTTTATGTTAACATTTGAGCACAGGCCAACTTTAAAGGAAAGAAAAGTCGAAAAAAAATCTGTAACCCTTTCTCAGTACATTTACTTCCGTACATGCTCGCCCACAGTAAGCATGTGCAAACATTTTTTTTTGTTTTAATACAGATTAGATAATGAATGCCACCACCTGTCTGCTAGCTTTCCATTAGCATAACCAACAGTTATTTTATTTTTATTAATTGATATTGAGCATTGAACAAATGAAGAGCAATACAATTAAATGTAAATCACAGTAAAATACAAAAACACAAAGCTTTGAGAAGCGACTGTAGAAAAAACCCAAAACTTACCACCTAGAAGGTTGAGCTAATGTAGGAGGCTCAGATTTTGCAATCTTTAGCAACACTCGCATTGGGTTTAATTCGTGGTGTGGTGGCTCAATTTGAGCCATCTCTATTAAAGTCACGCCAAGAGACCAAACATCAGCTTTAAAATCATAAGGTTTATCCTTGGAGGTTTCACACATCACCACCTCTGGTGCCATCCTAAAAGAAAAGGAGAGAGATGTGAAGCACACCAACACTCAAAAGCCACACACCATAAAAATGTAATTCATGAAAAAAAAAAAAAAAAAAAACTGTGTAAAACTGTGAAAAGCTATGAAAAAATAATTGAGCTTATGTGCACTAACATTTGTTTGAGTAAGAACTACTTTTCTACCCACACAAAAGGGATATACAATTCAGCTTAAAGCTAAACTCCAGTCAAAAAGCTAAATAATGTTACTGTAATGTAATTGTTTACTATGCAAAATGAATAAAAAAGATTTTTCAAAAAAAAAAAAAAAGCTAAACACGTAGAGGAAATATATATCTATGAGATCTGTTTTACTTGCCAAATGATCTGTAATTCTCTCCATTTGTTCCTGACATTTACACCGCTCTTCTGCACAGCCAGCCTTGAGACCTGGCTTTTCTCAAACACGTACGGGCCTGATCTCTGCTACCAGCCTTAGAATGGACAATAAAAGGAGAGGCAGCAGACTGATGAGCTCATTTCTCTGTTTTCCTGCATGCCCCTTGTTAGCACATGAGCCCTGTAGTATAACTAATTGTCTCCTTGGGCTGCATCTCCCCTTCCTAGCCTGAGCTCTGTTGTTCAATGGATTAAAAAAGGCTGATTTCAAGTAAAATACACTGCTTGTATTTAAGAAAATACAAGGTCTATTATTAATTACAAAGCTGCATTAAAGTGACATTGAACCCTCAGATTTTTTAACATAAAACAATACTGTAATGTGTGCCTTACTTGCTGCTCTTCCTTTTAAATCTGTATCTGTTCTCATGCTGGGCAGAACTTCTGTTTTGCAGGTGACTGCCTTGTCTCTTAATTGGATACATGGTGTCTGTGTGTAGGTTTGCAACCTGAGCCAGCACTACAGGAAGAGGCACTCAGCTGCAAAGGGAAGTTCTCCCCAAGCATGAGAAGACATGAGGATTTAAAAGGAAGAGCAGCAAAGAGAAGGGAAACTACCATGGATTACAGTAATGCACACATTACAGTATTGGTTTATGTAAAAAATCCGAGGGTTTAATGTCACTTTAATCGGTGTCTTTAAAAATCTACACAGAGTTCAGATTTAAATCAAATGAATGCGGAATATACCTTACTGTATGGTGATTTGCCTATCTCTAAAAGCCCTTACAAGGCTTTCCAACCGAAGGGTTGTTTTTTTTTTAGCTTCCATATTCCAAAACTCTACGAAGACTAGAGTAATTAAAACCTACTTCGTGTCAGGTTGGTTAAAGATGGGTCAATTTTGGAATGATTTAGTGAAAACTGAATGAACACAAAATTACCTTTCAACATGCGAGACACATAAATGATCACTGAAGAACTTATGGTGCGCTCTCTACAGGTGCATAGACCATTTATAATCAGTGACTATCCTCTGGTGCTTGCAGAATAATGCCCCTGCCACACTGATGTTTTAGTTTATGGGGAGAACTGGAGCACCAGATAAATTTTATGCCAAGACAGGGAGAACGCACAAAGCCCTTGCAGACAGTGTCCCAAGTGGGGCTCAGACCCAGGATCCAAAGCTGCAAAGCCACACAATGCCATCAAAAAACATATCCATTAGGTTGGCAAATAAAAACCAAACTAACAGCACATACCAGTAAGGAGTACCGATGAAAGAATCTCTCCTCTGTAATGTTCTAGTATTCTTAGCAGACACTCCAAAGTCAGCTTTAAGGAGAAAAAAAAACCAACACGATTATGCATTAAGATCAACCCTTTTAGAACTTTGTAGTACTTAAATCATTGCATACGCCAGCCACCCAAAAATTTCAGAGTGTAGTAACTAACTACTCATTAAAGCTTGTATACATGAAAAACTACACGTCTCAACTAAAGCCACAACAAAAAAACTTGGATGTTGCCGCTTCCCAACACAGTACGATAGCTCCCTTATTTCCTGCAATGAAAACATGTGCCAGCAGAAAGAAATGTTGGTATTCTTATATACACAAACACGATATTCAATTTATTCCAAAGTTGATATAAGTAAGGTTACACAATGCTGATATTCTATAAGAAGTATGCACACACATACTATGTATTTTTTTAATGGATTTCAGAAATCCGATCTTTGTGAAAGAAGGGGCTATAGGTCTGAAAAGCCTAATAAGGCTCGGAAATAAGTCCACAAATGGAACTCTGCAAGATGGTGTCCTCTGGTTGACAATGAACAGCATAACTGTTATCAGACCCTCGCAAAATCAATGACCATGATTAAATGTCTGTTGTCCAAGCTGAAATCTAGCTAAAATAAGTGCTGATTAAGAGTCCGTTCATACCCGCACAATGAAGGAACGCAAAGCTCAGTAACACACCATACATGCAATTCAGCGCTTTTTATTTTGAATGGCACCCCAATGCGCCTGTGATGCAATACCATACACTGCACCGCAATGCATGATGTAGGTTGTGGTGTGTTGTATAAAAAAACAAACAGCAAGACGTGTGTTAAGGTGCATTACAGCCCATTCCTTTTGGATTGGTTGCTTAACACAGTGATGGGAATTTATCAAAACTGGAGCAGACAAAATCTGGAGCAGCTGTGCATGGCAACCAATCAGCATCCACCTTTATTTTCAAAGCTTACCTGAACAAAGAGAGAAGCTGATCGGTTGCCATGGACAACTGCTCCAGATTTTGTCTGCTCCAGTTTTGATAACTGTGTGCCTTAAAGGAGAACTATGGGGTCAGGGCTTTTCCCCATAGTTCTAATGGTCACGGGAGAACACAAACTAGCGTCCTCCCGTCACCCAAAGCTCAGTATAGCAAAATAAATGACAAACGCACTCATCAATTCGTCACCAGCTTAACAGCAAAGTGTGCATGGAATGGGCTTTAAACAGTAAAACAGCAAAAGGTTTTCCTGGCACACTCACAAGCTAGCACGTAAAAAAACTTGTCTCACCACTAGGGTTAAAAACAGAGGTTTGGATACATGCGACAGTTTCATTGTCACACGTCGGCTCAGATTATGAGGCTGAGTGAAAATCACTCGCCTCATAATTCTCCTTTAACACATGAAAATCGGTGGAAAATGGCACAGTGCGATGAGGCGTAAACAGGCCTTAATAAAACAGCCACGTGTATTCCTACAAGAGCCTTTATATATTTATTTCTGATCTGTGTGGTAATCCAGCAGGAGACATGTTTGCCTTTGTGCAGGAGTTTCCAGTAATAAAGACTGGTCACTGGTGATTGCTAGTTTGCATATGATCAGCTCTCCCAGATTCAGAAACTAAGCCAAACTTACAATAGGTTATATTAAGAGATCCAAACGCTCTGACATTTTTGTTTAGACTGGAGTGGTTGCTTGATCAGTTAGTTGGCATGGCTTAAATTAAAACTTAATAAAAGTAAAAGTGCCAATAGTAAAATTTTTCCTGGTATAGATGCAAAGTTTAAAAGTTTTACTAGGACTAAAGATAATGGAAAATATAGAGAGGGATTTTTCTACACACAAGGAACTTCCTGCAAGAAATGTCATAGGATTTCCCAAGGTGTCATTAATCTGCCAACAACTCTTCAGACTGAGCCCCTGGAGACATCTCTATCTTGGGAGTGAGTGAACATGTATGCAATAGATTTGGCCATACGCAGTGATTGACATCTGCTCAGGCCAACCACAGATTTGTGACACACACATACAGCATGTAGGAGTGAGTGATCAAGAGCTACACACATATGCTAGTGTCTTCTTCAAAATACTGCACCCTTCAGTCTTCTGTCAATTGAGATGCAAGTGAGGTAGCCCATGAACAGCTAGAATAGGACCCTGTTCACATAATTGCATTGCTGTAACTTCTGCAATAACGAAAGGTGTGGTAGCATATGATACCTGCGTTGGTGCACTGCAGGGCCATTTATTTTTAATGGAACCCTAATGGACCTGTGTTGCAGTGCACTGTAATGCACTAACAAGCATTGTGGTATGCTGTGTTCAAAAATACAGTACGATTTCAGATCCTTTCTGGTACAATGGCCGCCCATATAGATGAATAGGTCGCCTTAACATGACAAGTGGTAACTGCACTGCAACAGACTGTCCTGGTGTGAATGGGCCCTAAGAGCAGAGAGGGTCTAAACACAAATCTTTTTCTAACGATAATCTGCATGTGTGTTGCCATTTTAGTCTAGATTCACTAGAACAGGCCGCCGGATAAATAAATGCAATCATAGGCACATTTCTATTAAATGGATTCACAGACTTGAAAAACGTCATATTCTGCAGCACTCTTTGGATTAGCAGTGTTTACACATACGGGGAGCTGATGTACAGACTTACATATTCCAGACTGAACTAAATTTACTTAAATCACTTACCCAGCTTCACATCACCATCAATGTTGAGCAGGATGTTTCCGGCTTTTAGATCCCGGTGAATGATTTTAGCTTCATGTAAATAAACCAATGCCTGCAAGGTCTGCTTACACACCACTCGGATCTGAGGTTCTGTCAATGGACGCTCCAGCTCTGAAAACAGAAAGCACAGCAAAAATCCACCAATACTTAACTCAGGGAATGCTCTGGTCACACCTAGTCCTGCCCACTGCTTTCTGGATTGACAGTACTGCCTCCATTGCTGAAACCCTGACACTGTGAGCTGCAGTGTCTGGGAGGGGGAGCAAGTAAGACATGAAGAAAGACTTGACTTACTTAGGGGAGGTAAAGGAAGCTTTCTGTTCATTTTATGAGGCTATACTCCTTGGGTACTTGTTTAGATGTCATACAAGAGCCTTTAGTTTTCAGTTAATGTAAAAAAATAGAATGTTATTTGTAAACACCGTAAAATCCTTTTCTCTGCATTCATTGAAGGACACGGCAGAGATCTTTACATCTTGACCAGAGGGTCCTATTACGCTACCCTTAATATTACACCAACAATACATGCATCTGGGGAATTAGGTTGGACAATTTTCTACAGCCTCAGCTCTATACCCACTCAACCTCAATTGTATTTGTACAGATAAGAGCGTTCTCTCCTTATGTATCTTGCTGGTTATTTTGTACTTTCAAAATACAATAAAAATTATTGAAAATAAAAATGTCCTGTAGCAAACTCTTAATTTCTCCCCCTAGTGCTATATAGAACATCAAAGCACATGCATAAAGTTTATAGTAAATCTTTTGTTTTGTTATAAACCACACAAATAATGTGATTAAACTTTCTATTAGAATATAAGTTTTCATAAGCCTTGAATATTGACAAATGCAGACTTACCTAGCATGACCGCATCTACTGCTCCTCCTGCACAAAATTCAATAAGGATCTATAAAAAAAATAATAATAATAATTTTAAAAAAATAATGTACTCTAAATGGACTGTTCTATTAAGTAAATTATATACACCGATCGGCTATAGCATTATGACCACCTGCCTAATATGGACTAGGACCCATTTAGCCTCAAAAACAGCCCTGACCCATCAAAGCATGGACTCCACTAGACCTCTGAAGGTATGCTGCGGTATCTGGCACCAGGTTGTCAGTAGCAGCTCCTTTAACACCTGTATATTGTGAGGTGTGGCCTCCATGAAATGGACTTGTGTTTCCAGCACATCCCACAGATGCTCGATTGGATTGAGATCTGGAGAATTTGAAGGCCAAGTCAACACCTCAAACCACACGGGCCAGCTTTCTCTCCCCAAGTGCATCACTGAGCCTTGGCCACCCTTGGCCAACAAATGGTTTTGATGTACTCAGTACTTGGTTTGGGCCCCTTTTGCAGCAATTACTTTTGCACGATATTCTAATTATTCGAGTTTCACCTGTATATGAATGTTTATATTCAGTAACCTCAACCAAATGTTTTCTGCAGCAGCCAGGAGATATTCTGATCATTAAAAAATATGTTTTAGTTCATGTATTATATTTTTAAACTACATGCTTGAGAATACTTCACAGCTAGGGATGAGCGAATCTGCCCAGGTTCAGTTTGTGGGAGGTTCAGCAAAACCTGCGCTGAGTCCACAAACCCTATATTTAAAGGCAAAACCCCACTGAAGTTTGTGGGAGGAGAATCTTGTTATTTTCCTCTGGCCATTTTCAAGGATAATAAGTAAGCTATTGTCGAAATAAAAAAAAAAAAAAGGATGTAGTTCTCTCAGGGCAGAGAGAAAGTATCCATCAGCTAAAAACATTAGCACAAATCTGTGGTTCTCCATAAAATTGGGCTGGTGAACTGCATTAGATTGGTGGGTCTGCAAATTGCAAACAGACTAGCTTCGGCTCGAACCCATGTCCGACCTGAACCTGAATCTTATGCCTAACCATAGCTTCCAACAAGATTGAGGTTTGGTTTGGCCATTCTTATACATGGATTTTTATTTTTTAAGCCAATCTGTTTTCAGTTTACTCCTCTGTAAGAAGGCCCTGTCTCTTTTCTTGGTCTTAGGGTTACTGTTAGAGCCTTACTGTTGCTGAACATCTGCTGATGATCACCTTACACAATTCATTGGCCCAGGTTCTAAGAGTAGGCATCTACAAACATCCACAGACAACCGCTAGATGGCCCTGGGTTCTCAAAACCAGCTGCAATGGTCAAACTCTGGCCTACCTCCTCCTGCCATACCCTTCAGCTACATATTGGCTGCAAAATGCAATGTGTGCCCTTGATAATCAGAAGAAAAAAGCAAGCTCTGGGTGATATTTGATATTTTGTACAGAGGTGCACCGAAATAGAATTTTGAAACAAGGAAAATATATTTTTTTCTAACCTTTTTATTTTTTCTAAACTTTTTTAAAAATATATTTATTTTTATTTATTTATATTAAAAGGTTTTTAACTTTACTGCTGAGGGCTGTGGTGAAATATCAGGGGTCTAAACAGATCACTGATATTTCCCTTTGAAAATAGAAAAAGAGATTGAGATTGAGACTTTCTGCAGGCCGTGATGAATGAACAAGAAGCCTCTATACTGAGTGTTCCTGTTCATTCATAACTTGTGGAGATAGTATGTTTACCATGTCCACAATCATGAATGCACAGGGAGTGATGTAGAGCACTTCCTGTCCATTCATAATTGTGGACACAGTAAATATACTATGTCCTCAATTATTTACAAACAGTCAGCAATCAGCTGATCGCTGAGTGCTTGTACCCGCTCTACATCCCGACTCACTGTCACAGGAGGCTGGGCTGGCAGTGGAGGAGGAAAGCTCGGTCTATTTTGACAGCCGACTCCTCCCCTGCACCACTCTCTATCCTGATCTGTCACAGGAGGCTGAGCGGAGCAGTGCGGGAGGAGAGCTCAGCCTCCTATGACAACAACAACAACAGTGCTCTCCTCCCTAACCCGCTCGGCCTCCTGACAGTTTCTCTCCTCCCTGCTTGACGCTGCGCTGTGTCAGAAGGGACATAGAGCAGCGCCCAGGAAGGAGAAGAGAAACTAGGAGTGCACTGCAATTTTTGCCGAAAGTTGCCATTTCCGCCCGATATGTTCTGGCACCTGAAATTCCGGTGCATCCCTAGTTTTGTACAATGCATTGGATGTTTGGGATACCAGCCTGCTCCGTGAGTAATCTCAAGGTATCTGCTAGTAAAAACACCTGTGGCCACTTTAAAAGGTAAAGGGAGTCATAAACCATGCGATGTCTGGTTCTCTTTGAAGGTGGAAGCACACATTGTAGGTAACTGTCTAAAGTCAGTCAAATCTATATAAATAGAACATTACAAAGCATAACAGAATCTTGCACCGATAACATAACGGAGACAAAAACATGACACCAATGTGTTACTTACCCAAAGGTTATTTTCAAAATAAAAAGCATCCAGTAATTGGACTATGTTTGGGTGATCACACGATGCCAAAATATCGATTTCCACCATGTAATCTTCAAGTTCATCTTCAGACTTTGTATCAATGACCTTCGCTGCTGCTAAAATGCCAGTCTCTTTATTCTGGGCCTGAGGAAAAAAACAAAACACCAGAACAGTCTGGTTAGTGCAGTGATAACACATTCAGGTCTATGACTATTCTGATATTTGGGTCAATATTATATTAGCAGATTTTTTGTCTGCAAAAAGAAACAAATACACAGAATTTAACTGCAATGACATCACCACCATTTTTTATATACAATATATATAAATATGTAAGGTCAGAGTCAAGAGACTGCAGAAATGGATACACTGACACTCATGGATAATCAAAGTTTAAATAATAAAAAGTGGCAAACTCAGGAGTTAGATCTTTAAAATGCATCCAAAAACTTTAACTGTTAATAAAAATGTATCTTATTTGTGTATCACTCGGCTGTAGATCCTCAAATCATCTCTGAATTGGTGCCGACACTGTCCTTCCTTCTGGAGGGTGGCTACTTTTTTCCCCGTGGTCCCTGTATGTGTTATAAAGTAGTTACCGCTCCAAGCACACTCCCATGATGGACTACAATCTCATGTTTAGTTTACTTATTTGTATTGAGATTGTAGTCCATCACTGGAGTGAGCTTGGAGCGATGGCTGCTTTATAACACTCAGTCACCATGGGAATGCTATGCATGGTCACATGTCCTAGTCACATGTGCCAGAAATCAAGGAAGTAATAGGAGAGCTAGTAATCTGCCATTAGTAAACATGGCCCCGATCAGAAGACTGGGGAAGAAAAGAAGAAATAAGGTATGCAAAGAATACAAAGCCAGCAATTCCCTAGAAGTATCTGTTTGTATATTGTCATTACTAAAAACATTTCTAACTGCGTGTTTGTGGTTATTTTAGAGAAACGGGTAATGGTCCACTTTAGTAAAAACTATATATTTTGGGGTCTATTAATAAACGTTTTTTTACACAAGATTCACACATTTTTCTAATCTGCCTCAATTGGAAAAATGTGTGAACCCTGGGTGAAAGTTGTGCGACTTTTGTTCAGGAATAGTACCTGAATGGAAGGCGTGTCTCGTATTGCTACAGGTTGTGAGCTCTATATGGTGACGGTCTACTAAAAAGGTTCTGGTAGCCAAATGTGAAGTGTTGATTTACCAGATGAGAACTGCTTGGAAGCTCTGAACTATGAGGCCTGAGAGAAGAGGGTGTCTCTGGACTCTTCCTGGCTAATGATTCTTGTACCTTTGGCACTGCTAAACTTCTTATTTATCTATAAAAGTGAATTGTTAATGGATGTGAAGAAAGCGAATTACGTTAGGCTGAACTCACACATTTAAGGCCTCTTTCAGATGAGCGTGTCAGGAGAGGATCTGTCAAGAGATCCTCCCCTGATCACAGCAATACGGAGCGGATGTCACCGCTGGGACATCCTTACCCATACAGTTTATTCCTCAATCTTGTGATGGAGGGAAAAAACAAACTGCAGGACCCCATGTGTCTCTATGTGGAATCGGAAGTAAATGGACGTGTGTCCATTTACATCAGATTACCCCGGTCCGGCAACGATCCAGTCCGTTGAAACGGATCTCTGATCCGTTTGTTTTTCTGGACCTAGATGGAGCCGGGGCTAACGCTCATCCGTTTACACACGGCTTACCATAGACTTGCATTGAGGTCCGGCTGAAAAACTGACAGGCGGACACGATCGGACCGCTCATGTGAAAGGGATCTAAGGGTGTTATTACACAAGTAGCAGTTAGGCAGGCTGTATATTTAAAAGTGGGCTAGGAAGGCTCCAGAAGGCATTAAAAAAAAATAAAAAAGACATGTACCTTCTTTTTCAACACAACCCACAGATGGTTCACATCTGTACATTGCGGTGCGCTGGTAAGGTACACTGCACTTTGTGTTAAGGAAAATTGGATATTTATTGACTACAGCGGCGGCCCAATCTACTTGTCCCTCATGACAATCTACCGGTACAAAAAATTGTTTTAATTAAAACCATATTTAAGCGTGCTAAGAAGCACTTCTGACCAACGAGTGCTTGCAATTTGCGAGCGAAATTCAAAATCCATAGCACAGGGTTGTGCTTGACGGCAGTACGGGGTACAGATACTAGCCCCATACTAGCAGAGGGGAAGGACTGTTCACCGAAAGGTAAGTATAGCGGGGGGTGATGGAGCCAGATTTGAGCGGGTAATTCTATTTTGCCAAATCACTTGGAAAAGTGAACGTACCCTTTAATGCACATTGTGTGTGTAAAAGAGCAGATGGTGGGGGCAGCAGGGTTGGTTTTATTTTTATTTCATAAATGTTTTACTTTTATTAGGTTTAACTTTTTTTTATTATTATCTTTTACTTTTTTTCCACTTCATTTTATTCCTATCACACAGGGGCTTACAAGCATAGAGGCGGGACCTATGTATCTCAACGGACTCCAAGAAACAGATTTTATGGCGAGCATGAGTTCATGAGATGTACGTGAATATATGTATAATGTATATATTCATTTGTTGGTCCTGTATAGATTTGCTGGACTGAGATACAACGCAGCTTTTAAACATCTAGATTGACAAGCCCTTCCTTATTCTAACAAATCGAGCAGCTTAACGAAGTACTGACTATAACCCAATGACTCACACAGGATAACGGCAGCTAAGAATCTCTCACAATGTTACAATGATGTTGTGTCACTGGGATGAAGTCATGTCTGCCGATACGTCAAGATGTGATGAAAGCTGGCTGGGAGAGAACATGTACTGAGCACATCAAGCTTAAAATAAACATTCCACTGGCTTGCCTGCTTTAGGATAACCCTCATTTACACAATCCTTCCTTCCCTTTTCTGCAAACAAGCACACTTTTTCCTGAATGTTCACAGCTTGTCAACTGCAGTGGAACTCAAAGCCAAATTCCTATTCTACTTTTTCTGTACATGGTGGGGAAGGTTAGAACCTATGTCAGGTTTTCATTGCTGTCCGTGTCCCAGTTAAAGTAATTTCAACTCAAGTCATGAGAGGTCTACATGACAACAGGAAATGAGGGGCGATCGATCCAAAGGGTGCATATACAGCAATGGAAGAAACTCTGTCATTTTCTTAATGTTGTCCCTTTAGAGTGGAGAGGAATTAGAACACCGGTTTTTACTGCTGTCTGCAGCCCCCTTAGGGAGATTCACCCTATTTGTTCTGTTGGTCGTCATCACGTAGAGTTAAAGAAAATCCAACATTTTTGGTTGTCACTAGAACAGATGGGAAATCTTCCAATGAGAACACTAGTCTCATTGGAAGATGACCATGCTGATCACCAGGGATTTCCACTCACTTCCAGTTGTGGCTATCAGACAGGAAGTGAAGTGAAATCTGCCCAATGGGACAAAGATGGCAAAAAAAAGCTAATAGGGGTTATAACTGAAATATATGTAAAAGGACAGAGTAGAGAGACTGCAGACATGGATAAACTGACACTCATGGATAATCAAAGTTTAAATAATAAAAAGTTTAAACTCACTAGCAGTAGATATATGCAAAAACACAGGGGGCTTTAATAACCCTTTAAATAATAAAAAGTGGCAAACTCAGGAGTTAAATCTTTAAAATGCATCCAAAAACTTTAACCATTAACAAAAATGTATCCTCAAATCATCTCTGAATGGGTGCTGACACTGTCCTTCCTTCTGGAGGGTGGCTACTTTTGTTCCCCATGATCCCTGTGTGTGTTGTAAACTAGTCATCGCTCCAAGCTCACTCCCGTGATGGACTAAAATCTCACGTTAAGTTTACCAGTATATATCGAGAGTGTATGAATTCAGAGATGATTGGAGGATCTACAGCCAAGTGATGAACAAATGACACATTTTTGTTAATAATTAAGGTACTTGAATGGATTTTTAAAATGCAACTCTTGGGTTTAGTGTCACTTTAAGAAATGCCCCCTTATTCTTGATTTGTCTGGCTTGAGACATGAAACATGACAAAACCCCCTGAAGTGGCCATGACAGCCCATTCACCGACTGAAACTCATTTTTCACGGCAAGAAAAATACTTTAATAGATTCAAAGCTGCTACTAACACCTGCTGCCAGATCATACAATGGCAAAGCCCATCTACAAACTGAATTCCAAGAACCTCAGTGGTGGAAGTGATCATTTATAAGATATATATCCTAATTTTTCTGAATCCTGGGTTTCTAAGCCCGATACCTCTACTTCCCTTTGTACCAGTTCATATAAAAGCTACAAAGATTAGGAGAGGAATTTATCAAAACTGGAGCAGACAAAAACAGGAGCTGCTGTGCATGGCAACCAATCAGACTCTCTCTTTCATTTGCAAATCTTAACTGAACAAACCGAAGAGAGAAGCTGATTGGTTGCCATGCACAGCTGCTCCAGTTTTTGTCTGCTCCAATTTTGATAATTTCCCCGCAATGACTTGAGAACTCCAATATTGCAAGGAAGTAATACTAATCACAACTGTGCGACGCCAAGTCAGACGTGTATGTGTTTACACTCGCAATGTTTGCGATCCAAAACGCTGCTAAACAAAGACAATTTTATGTTTGTCTTCTTAGGCTGGCCCTGTGCCTCCTGTCATCACAGACACAGGAATGTTTACTGTACTTGATGCACAAATATTTACATATGAACGCTGGAATAACAGCTGAGCCCATAATATCAGAGTTAGCAGCGCACAGCGGCAAAAGTGTCATTGAAAATCAACCACGCGTTGGTCTTCACACCATTTCAACAATATAACAAACACACGACAGTCCTTGTGAGATCTGTTTACCTTGATGGGACATAGGTCAGCAGATTGACTTAGGAAACAGCAATCTAAATAGTTTAGTTTATGCTAAAGTGGACTGTGCATGAAAATGGTGCATTTATTTGCCAGAAAATCGCCAACCCCCCAATAAAAGACAATTATTTTAAATTAATAAAATAAAAAGGGGTTGATCTCACTCTG
>NW_017307550.1:32034-48453 GCF_000935625.1 Nanorana parkeri | reverse complement strand
CCCATTCATAAATTGTGGCAACACAGTTCATGTGTTGGTGTGATGCAGTGCTATTCGTTCATAATGGCGCCCCAAAACACCTTTTTAGCGCATGGCAATGCACTAATTACATTGCAGTACATTCTGCATCCCGAAAATGCTGCATGTATTGGTCCACTGTAGTACATTAGGAAGCCCATTTAAATGCATGGGCTGCCTTAACGTAACACACATTTTATGCACAATGCAACTCAAAAGGCATGAAACACACTGCAGCGGACCAGGACAAAATTGGTGAATTTTCTTTCAGGGGGTGGGGCCTGGGTCCACTTTAACATGCAATGATTATTAATAAAAGATATATAGCTTTCAGGAGTGTAACACACCTGAATGGAGATACAGAACAGGTCCAGGTAAGACATATTTTGTCAACATTCAGCAGACAGAAATGTCAATTGCTAGATTCATATTGCAGAACAGGAATATCAACTTATACATAAAAAGGTATACTATATCAGGTATACAAGTACTTTTATACTGCAATAGGTTTATACTATGCTAGTTCTTTACCGAAAGAAAAATGGGGGAACAAAGGAAAAGTTGAGATAGAGAAGGCTCGTCACACTCCTTACCGAAAGCCAAGGGCTTGGAATGACTGCGGATGGCGCAGCAATTTGCATCTGATATGAGAGGAAAGTTACCAGCACGCAAGATTCCTTCAAGGATAATCAATTGTGGATTTATTGAAAACTCATTTAAAAAACACAAGCGCTTTTCACTTTTTCACTTCCAGGTGTGTCAATCTCCTGTGTCTCCCTGCAGAAGTCATTGGTTCCTCCTGCTGATCTCCACATCACTATAGGACACAGTAGAGAAGTAGAGGTCAGTGGGAGGAACCAGGGAGCACTGTACGGGACACTGGAAATCGACACTCCCAGAAGGTCAGTTTTCCAGCAGACTTCCAGAGACGACTCCTTAGTAACGGAGCGACATTCAGTGGCACATGCAGCAGAAGAGCTAAATATTCATGCTCTTCCTTTCTGGTATCAGCTTTATTTCCAATTTGATATTGCAGACAGGATTGCCCTAATAGAGTCTGACTTTTATAACCTGCAATGGCAGGCCTCATATTTCTCTCATGACAGGTTTAGGTCAGACACACTTTCAGCATTTAGGCAATTTATTCCATACTCAAGTCTCTGAAAATCAGAAAACATCATATAAAAGGATTTGGAGGGTATTAACCTTTCTCTGACATAAATATTACCTCTGACATGACTTAATGACAAAATGAAGCTTACAGGCAGATTTAGTTAAGTAACAAATTCCACAAGTCATAGAGCATCAAGTAAGTCATTAGGTCGTCTATTTTTAGAATGGATTTTACACACCGCTGTTCCTTATTACATTTTTCTTTGCAAAATCCAACAGAAAATGTTAAAATATTACTAGGAAAAATTGATCACTTTTCATGGGTCACTAGAGTAAAGCTAACAATTGCCAAGCAATAGTACAAATAAAGATAGATAGATAGATAGATAGATAGATAATTGCCAAAAGTATTGGGGCGCAGGCCTTTACACGCACATGAACTTTGATGGCATCCCAGTCTTAGTCCGTAGGGTTCAATATTGAGTTGGCCCACCCTTTGCCGCTATAACAGCTTCAACTCTTCTGGGAAGGCTGTCCACGGGAATGTTTGACCATTCTTCCAGAAGCGCATTTGTGAGGTCAGGTACTGATGTTGGATGAGAAGGCCGGTCTTGCAGTCTCCGCTCTAATTCATCCCAAAGGTGTTCTGTCGGGTTGAGGTCAGGACTCATTGCAGGCCAGTCAAGTTCCTCCACCCCAAACTCGCTCATTCATGTCTTTATGGACCTTGCTTTGTGCACTGGTGCACAGTCATGTTGGAACAGGAAGGGGCCATCCCCAAACTGTACCCACAAAGTTGGGAGCATGAAATTGTCCAAAAGGTCTTGGTATGCTGATGCCTTGAGAGTTCCCTTCACTGGAACGAAGGGGCCAAGCGCAACCCCTGAAAAACAAACCCACACCATAATCCCCCCTCCACCGAACTTTACACTTGGCACAATGCAGTCAGGCAAGTACCGTTCTCCTGGCAACCGCCAAACCCAGACACGTCAATTGGATTGCCAGACAGAGAAGCGTGATTCGTCACTCCAGAGAACACGTCTCCACTTCTCTAGAGTCCAGTGGCGGCGTGCTTTACACCACTGCATCCGACGCTTTGCATTGCACTTGGTGATGTAAGGCTTGGATGCATCTGCTCGGCTATGGAAACCCATTCCATGAGGCTCTCTACGCACTGTTGTTGTGCAAATCTGAAGGCCACATGAAGCTATTGACTTTGCAGGCAGTTGACAACTTCTGTGCACTGTGTGCATCAGCATGTGCTGACCCCGCTCTGTCATTTTACTTGGCCTACCACTTTGTGGATGAGTTGCTGTTGTTCCCAGTTGCTTCCACTTTGTTAAAATACCACTAACAGTTGACCAGGAAATTTCATGGAACACCTGAATCCAATGATTTGGAGGGGTGTCCCAATACTTTTGGCAATATAGAGTGTGTGTGTGTGTGTGTGTGTGTGTAAATAAATACATACAGGTTACATTATTCTGTACACATGCCTGGAAGGATCTTGTACAGAAGATCTTCATTGGCGAGATGGTTAAGGTGCAACAGATTCCTCCTACGCTAAACTTTGTGGATGGAGGAATCTACCGCTGGGCCAAGCGTAAGTATCTTGCAAGTCGGCCCCGCTGGCTCTCAAAATACCTGAACAATCTGATTGGGTGCAGGCATTGTTCAGGTATTTTGAGAGCCAGCGGGGCAGACTAGCAAGATACTGAAGCTTGGCCCAGTGGAAGGTTCCCCCAACCACACAGTTTAAAGTAGATGGAGGAATCTGTTGCACTTTTTCCATCTGACCCTAGAAAATCTGTAGATAGCCTATAGGTGTATGGCCAGCTAAATGATTTCAGAATAGTGAGGACAATTATTTAGTATTTCAGGGACAATGGGGGAGGACGGAAGGGTCTACTAAGGGCAAGTGCTCTAACACTTTATAAACTGCTGCAAAGAAAATCTGTTAAAGTGAACCTTTTTTTTTGCCCATTTAGGTCAAATTAACAAGTTGATGTAGTTGCAAACAACCCACCACCACGCTACTTGCATTCCTTGTACACTCCCACCAGTCTCAAGAGATGTCGCATGGGGGGTATGTTCTGTCCAGGCTGACTTTGTGCCAACACAGGGGTGGTAGCAGGAGGGGAATAACAATAGAAGGGGGAGGGAGCAGGGGCTATTATGGGAATCTTTTTTACTTTGCTCTGAAGGGTAGAGCTTGAGTTTAGTTCATAGTTTTCAAAATTCGTTTTGAATTTCCCAGAAAAAGCTATAATTCCATGGGTGGTGCTAACCATTTGTTTTAATCAATTAAAAGCCAGATTCCAAATCACCAGAAGAGGAATTGAAAAGCAATATCCTCCAGGGACACAGACAATATAAAAAAACTGACAGAGGTTTACACTGCCCCACAGTATGCAAAAGAAAAAAAAAAAAAAACACACATTCCAGTTTCAAGCCTTCTAACTGGAATCTTTGCAGTCATGAGGGTAAAATAAAACTCTGGAGATTACATATGGAACCAGTCTGTCCTGGTATCACGAATGGAAAATAATACTGTATACAGCTCATCTGCACACATTTGGTCATTTTACTCCCATGTCCGCTCCTGTACACTGATATAGGTACAAAAGCTTAAATGTTTCACAGTTTTCTGGGATGTGCAAACAATTACCTTAGATGCCAAGAATGGAACACACTAAACAGGGTCTCTCGTGAGCTCACGAGAACACAGAATGCATCAAAGAAGTGTCACAAGAAATAGTTAAGAGCATATTTTGTTTAGTTTTCAAATTTGCATTTGTCCCGATGAGGAACAGGAAATGTCTGGACAGGAAGAGGTCTGAGTTAACTTCAGATTTTAAAGCCTTGTCTTTCTCAAATAAATGCATCACAATGTAAAACTTTAGGGGGGAATAATATAGATTCCAGCATACCAGTTTTAGGAGATTAGGGATTCAAATCTCTTACATATTGAAGCATATTTCTGTGATCAGTTCCTAATATGTATATATGACTTAAAGGCAAAGTCCACTTTTTGAGAAAAAATAATAAAATGCACACTTATTCACAAAAGAAAAAAGATGTTATGTGCTTTATTTTATAATATTAGTCAGTTAACGTCTATTCCTTATGCTTCACGGTGTTCAGTCTTCTTCAGTTCTGTTGGGTGGTTGACGCTCAACATAAAATATAATAATAATCTTCAGCTTTCCCTGTAGGCACGGTCACTCTTCTAACAATGCGTTGAGCTGCACTGTGCATGACCTGTTGTAACAATGAAGTTAAATCCAAGAGGAATAATTTGTTATAGACAAAGCTCCAGAAAGTAGACATTAGATTGCCAATGATGACCAGTAAAACTGTAGAAATCTGGAATGAACAGAGACATGAAGATGAAACAAAAGGCTACGGAGTTTACTCACTATGGTAGGAGCTCACTGCAACCAACCAAATATCATTTAATTTACAATATTACACTTATCTGGCAAAAACTGAATTCATATTGGTTGCTATGAGATATGGTAGAACACTTTCCGTGGAATCACCGTGATGGAATAAGGTTTTGTGGGCTCATGTGGTGGGCTAGGCAGCAGCAGAGAACTGCTATTACGGTCGTGTCTTTCATGTGCTCTGTATCATTATCAGAGAAAATGCCGTTTTCTTGTTTAATGAGGCTGAACAATGAGAGAGTCACTGCTGTCTCATTACAATGACAACAACAGTATTTTGACAAAGGGGTGGGGAGCTCTAAAAAAGGATTACCGACAGCATTATTCACTGACATTATGTGTGTGTCAAACATAATGTATCACTTGCTAATGAACAGCTACTTGGGAAATGGCTGCTCTATATGAAATAGCACGGCTGTGACAGTGCATATATAATTGTATAATGGTAGGAGATGTATCATGGCTCCAATGAGCAACCTTTTCACCATGAATGAACATAAAAATCATTCCTCAAAACACTGATGAACATGAATGTCATCATTACATGCCAGTTTTGCCTAAATTCAAACATAAACCCAAGACTGTGGACAGCACAGTGGCATAGTGTTAGTACTTCTGCCTTGCAGCACTGGGGGTCCCTGGTTCGAATCCCGGCCAGGTAACTATCTAACTATCTACAACTTTCCATGTTCTCCCTTGTGCATGCCTGGGTTTGCTCGGGGTACCCCAGTTTCCTTCCTCATTCCAAAAGACATGCTGGAAGGGTATTTTGTGTCTAAATCAGCTATGTATGTATGCATGCATGCATGCATGCATGTGAGAGAGGGATCGTATGCATGTGAGAGATTGGATTGTAAGCTCCTTGAGGGCAGGGACTGATGTAAAGTGCTGCGTAGAATTGTCAGCGCTATATAAATACCAAAAATAAATAAAAAATAAATAAAACCAGGGCTGAACCAATTAATTTCATATTAATTTGTCCACCCAAATATATGGTTTAGTCATTCTTTAGATTGACCCTTTGCATAAACAAACTAATTCGTGCACGGTTCATATTTTCTGGCAGAGACATCGGCGACCAATTCCAATCCTGAGATTGGTTGCTGATCAGATGCCGCGTCTGAAAGCGCCGTCAAGCATTTGTTCTCCTTCTGTGACCACAATCTGGTCAAAATAGATCAGAACAATGACCATCTTACATATGTGGGCATCCCAGGGCCCAGTTCATACCAATGTTCTATTATGTCCATCCCATGCATTATATGTGTATGAGATATGTATTGGATCTTGATGCCAACAGAAGAAGGAAAAAAAAAAAAAAAAGTTGGGTTATGTTTTACCAAGTTTTGAACATTATAGACATCAAATAAAATGCCTGAGGTTGTTACAAAATGGTGGGTTATGTGGTGATCGGCAACAATCCTCTACAAATTCCCTACACAGTGACTGCTAGGAATATACATGAGATTGCAAGGGGCTGCCTTCCAGTTGCATGGAATAGTGGCAATTGCCAGATGTAAGCCAAGAAATGGTCTTTCAGACTGAATCTGTTCATATTTAGCTGATTTACTGGACTTGTAGAACTTCGTCCGATTGTGCTCTGCTCACAGATCAATGGGGTATAAAGGAAAATGCCACAAAGCTCACAACTCCCAGTGTATGCAACCACTTTTTGTCTTTGTTTCCTTATCGATCTGGAAGTTCTAATTGCGGCAAAAAGTGAATTTTTTAGATTCAGTTATATAATGTACATTTAAAACATATGGCCACCTAACTTACAGTTGTAGCCACTTTATGTATAGTTAAGAGGCATCTCTGACACTAAAGTATGCGTCTCAGTAAGTTTGCCGCCAGCGACAGTGTGTGCTAATGGTTAACTCTTCAAAAATACATACATGCATCCTGGGAGGGTCTTTTCAGGATAGATATGATTCAAGTATATACCAATAAAGAAGCCTATAAACTGACATCTTGTATAGTAACAGGAACGTACCTGACACTATCACCATGTTATTAACAGGTGAGGATAGAAATGACAGCAGTAATGATGTGTACTGCACTTAAAGTATGTGCACTTCTTTCTATTTTTGTAAGGTACAAAAAAAAACATCAAATGTTGCTCCAAAACAACCAGAAAGAGATAAAAAAAAAAAAAAAGACGACCACACACATTGTACTGCTACTGTTTCTACAAATGTAATTTTCGCCACATCATGTAACCTTTTGTAAAGGCGATTCAATCGTTACTCTGGATAATGGGTTACAGTCTTTTGCTTTTCAAGATCAGCATTAAAACCAAAATGCTACATCCTCTCAGCTAAACGGTAACCTATAATTCCCCTTTCTTGCAATGGAGATAAAAACAGAACTAAACAAACCCACGTTAGGTTTACATCCAACTACAGTACCTCTGATCTGTCAGGTTTAAATCCTAGAAAATGGAGAAGGACGCAAACCTTCTATTTCTGGATTTAAAAAGACTCTCAGGTAACTGGAAGTAAATGGACATATGTCCGTTTACTTCCAGGCTACCCACAGGGTTAAGCTGGCCATACACTATATGAATTTCGGCCGGTTCTTGATGAACATCCGATCAAAGGAGCCTGTTGAAATTTTTTTTTATAAAGCATCACTACAATTTAAGAATTAGTGTAGTTATAACTTTTTCCTTGGTGTGACTGTGCTAACACACCAACCTTCTCATGTAAAATATTATCCAGAAGTCTCTGTATAGCTCACCAGAGCCTTTTAATGCTGCAGCTTGAGGATGCTTCTTGACTGCTAGCAGTATACAATGTGTGACTCAGCCCAGCAGGTACCACCAATTTCACATGTGTCCACAGATACCAACATGTGGCACTGCTGTGCTCTTACCCAGCCGCACTGTGGGACTGGGGCAGTACTTCTTGCTCAGTACAGTGTTGCTGTCTTTTGAAGTGAGTTGTGTGAGGGCTAATCAGCGGAAGCAGGTTTCCTGCCGAGTGGTGCGCTGTGCAGTACAATCCAATAGCTCCTGGCGCCACCATTTTCAAATGCTGATGCTCTGGTGGGAGTATGAACCCTCTTATCCTCCAACCCCCACATCTATGCCTGTAATAACCTTCTACCTAAAAGAGTGAATTGAGTGAGGGCTGATCAACGGGAACAGGATACCCACTAAGGGTTGTGCAGTGCAGTACAGTCCAATGGCTCCTGGTGCTACCACTCTGCACCATAGATGCTCTGATGGTATTTGGACCCCCTTTTCCCCCACCCCCACTTATCTACACTTTATGGAAAACGTTGACAACGTTTTCCATCGTCGATTTTAATCGACTTAATCGAATAACTGTTGAAGCTCTAGATTGTATTAACCTTCTACCAAAAAGAAAAAAAAGAAAAGGCACAAGCGTTTCATTCCCTCAGTCACAATCATCTGACTTTAAGACTTTCTGGAAACTGTGTCATAGAACTGGGACTAATCCATGTCTGACTAGCTGTATCACATGTCCACACGTCATACTCAGTCACCCCGAAAGGACTAAATTAAGGAATCACGCAAATGATTTACAAGAATATAATATCTTTTCACAGAGTTAGTACCGCTTCATATACATTATAAGGGGCTACTTATTCTAAAAGGAAAAAAGTGAATGAGAAAACCTCAACGGGTGTTAAAGCTGACATATTAAGAATCCCCTGCACAGCAGGACTTAAGGTGGCCATACACTTTACAACCATCGCAAGACCTTAGTCTTGCGATGGTTGTAAAGTAATTAAAAAAACGTACGATCTGCCCATCTTGGACAGGCAGATCGTACTCTCTATCATCGCAAGCCTGCCCCCCCTTCCATACACTTTGCGATTATCGTACGATCACGGGATTTCCCTCGATTATCGTGCGATAATCGCACAGTGTATGGGCACCTTTAGAATGGCAAGAGGAGACCTAGCGTTAGGAACCAATCTGATGTTGCTGCATGTACATGGGCTGGAAGGTAAAGAGAGCAGATAGAGACCTCATCAGTTTACTGCTAGCCCTTTGCTGATTTTTATCTTAACCAAGACAAATCTGCACATGAAATAGTGAATCATGAAAATATGGAACAGAAAGAACGTAAAAACATAAAAGAACCATCAAACGCTGCAAAATTAGAATGTGTATTAGATGTAAATAAACTATCATTTTCATTTATACTACTTTATTGTACTTTTTCCTCTAGTTCTTTTATAAATATACAGGATTGCTAACTTCCAAGGAAATCTATTTCATCGATACACCGATTGGTCCAATACTCACTCGTTTTTTAATACTCACAACGACAATTCTGACCGTGGATGAAAAAAAAGAGCTAGTTGATGTTTGACATTTTTATGATTACAGGTTATCTTTGAAGGCTGAACACTAAGGTTTAGAACTCTTGAAATCTTATTGAATTCCTTGAACACCAACGATTTGTGTCACATTTTCCATAACCCTTTCTCTTAGAAGATTATTTATGGGTTGTACCTTGTTCTGTAATAGATACAGAAAAATATGCCACTATCTCTAACACTACAGTGATAGCACAACGAATGGTTTCATAACAATTTCAGAAAAGCAGTATAGACCACTTTCAGAATGTTTTTTAGATGTTCATTCACTAAACAGACCTGGAAGCTAGAGACACTGTCCACAAGGCCACAGTAGCAAAATAAACAGGTTTAAGAACTATTTCAATCTTTCCAAGTGTCACACATAGTAACAAGTGTGCACCCAAAATAGTAGGGCACAACCTTTGGAAAATGTCATGCCCTCTGAACCTGCCCTGGGAACACCTGCAGCTAGTCACGTAACAAGAGCAGATCCGACCCCTATCTATCATAATTGGTCACCAAATTGTCATCAACTTCCAGCAAAGGAAACCAGTGTGACTACCTCTTAGAATGCATGGCACAAGCAATTCCCTGTTGGCAAAAGCAATTACTTGCACATTGCAGAACATTTGGAATGTCATGAATACAAGAACAGTTAAAGAATTCTGGACAGTAAAAACAATAATCTCAAATGTACCCTGAAGCTTCCCAGAAGTGCTGGAGGTGTGAAGGGGAGAAGAGTGATTTGGTCCATAATTTCCGGGCCAGATCACACATAAAAAGGCCTATGGGCAGCTGAGATTAATAGTGAGGTCTGGCTAACAGGGAAGATGTAGAATGGAGACTTTATTCCACTCAAAGCTCTGCAAAGCTTCTGGACTCCAGAACCCAGACCAAAACGCTTTCGCTCTACTTCTCTATCACCCTTACCATGGTGTGCAGTCATGGATGGACCATCGATACAGAGGTCTGACAACGTTGTACCTCTCCAGAACATTCACTGCCTGCTTCACATTCGTTATTTTGTGCTAAGCCTTTCATACCATGATCAGAATTATCTGTATGCTGTTACATTCTACCTCTTTCTGTTTCATCAATAAACTGTCATTATACAAAAAAGATCTGAGAAAACAAAAAAAAATTTTCCAAAACAGACACAAATCCTGGAGCCCTTCACCATATGCAAGTGAGAAACCTAGGTGACGCATACACTGTCCACCATCCTGCCAGCCAGTGACTCTCAGTAGTTCTAGAGTTTACATTTTGAATAATATGCTTTGCCTGGAATACTTCTTTGTATTAATAATACGGATGTAAGAGTCTAGCTAGCTATGCAATTGAGTTTTTACTGCATAAGACATATGACAAATGTCTACTTTGGAAGTCAAATATCATTGTGTTACAATGCAGTAACTAAGAAGGTTTTGCTTGTGTTATTAAACAATCATTTCATAACAGTCCTTTAAATAATATTCGAAGGCCTTTAAAACAAGGGCATTGCCTAGAGCTTGGAAAAAGCAGGACTGAGAGACATAATTTCCATTAAAATGTTTATAGGGTTTCTATAGATGTTAGTCACTAGAATAACTTTGGACAGTGGTATTACAGCTACATTTATGATATTAATCCCTGAATGGGGAACAGAAAAGTATAAATGCAGTAAACATGGACTTTTCCTTTAAAGGAACTCGGTCATAAAAGTGCAGGAACCAATGCCCAAATCTCGGACCATTTTTATTAGGCATAAGCTATGACATGTCGAGGTAGAATCAAAGCACACCCATTCCCTCCCATACTTTTCCACTGGACCAACACTATCATGGTCTACTACACTGTCCAAATGGAATGTGCATTAAGCTGGCCATACACCTATAGATTATCTGCAGATTTTCTAGTGTCAGATGGAAAAATGTGCAACAGATTCCTCCATTTACGCTAAACTATGTGGATGGAGGAATCTCCCACTGGGCCCAGCTTCAGTATCTTGCTAGTCGGCCCCGCTGGCTGTCAAAATACCTGAACCGTCTAATTGGGTGCAGGCATTGTTCAGTTTTTTTTAAGAGCCAGCTGGGCCGACTAGCAAGATACAGCACATAGGCCCAGCGGGAGATTACTCCATCCACACAGTTTAGCATAGATGGAGGAATCTGTTGCACTTTTTCCATCGGACCATAGAAAATCTGCAGATAACCTATGGGTGTATGGCCAGCTTTAGACAGGAAAAGCACCCGACCCTACCAGGAAATGCAAAGATTGTGTCACCTTAAACAATGCCCCTGGCTGTAGAGTCTAAGTGCAGAAGAAAGTAGGTACACCATCACACAGCATGACAATTTCAAGACACATCAGCTTATTCAGAAAAACAATGCAAAAGTACTTGAACTGTGCAGTAACAAGCAGCAACCAGTCAGAAGTCATTTTCTACTTATCTAACTCCAATCCAATTAGTTGCTGCAGGTTACTACTCCGTAAAATACTTTGCTGAAAATAAATGACAATTGCCCAGCCTATCATTCTTTCTATCCTAACTTCCAGAGATAAATTACCAAGGTCAAAGCAGCTTCTAAGACTCCAACGTTCCATACAAGTAAACATGAAATGATTCCTCTATCTCTGATCAGCAACATTGTGCATCCCAGACAGACAATCACATGGCTGCATAAAATGAACTTTTGCCAGGAGATTGAATGACTGAAATTGGAAGCTCTTTGGCAGTCAGGGGTGAAAAGGAAGCAGGGGGTGGGGGGCTGTTTAACAGATCAATCTCTCCCTTCTGTCTGAACAAGGGATTTGGTTTCTTCATATAAGGCAGCAGCACTTTCTACATTCCCATAACAAAATTACACTTTCATTAGTCCCAGCCATGCCTCCAAATAATGTTAAGAGTGGGATAGCTCAGGAAGTGATGGCTATGAAGGAGGTGGTCAACTAAATCAACGCTGGTTAAAACATTCAAGTGGCAACTGTATTTGTGAAGGAAATGCAACTTCCTTTCCATTGAAATCTTTATCTTAGTGACACAAAAATCTTGCTGATCAAAACGCATTCAGCTTTTCATTTTAGCAGAACGGTTACAAAAATACAAAGACAACGACATGAATTTGCTTCACACACAAAAATATTTATATTTATTTATTTTCCTCAAGAAGGCTTTATAGTGGTACAGAAGCTTCCCCCTAGTTAAAGGGAATTCGTAACCAAAGGCCTACTCACAGCAGCTGCCTTGGCCTGCTTTAGCACAAAGACAAGGGAATTTGCCTTTACAATTAGCATAGTTCATAATCTAAAACCACATCATGCTAAAGAACGTAGTGCTTGCAGTACATTTTTTAAGAGAAGTGTGCTGTGATGCAATCTACTGCATTGCAATATGCTGAGGATGACAGAAATGAAAGAAATTAAATAATAATGATGAAAATAAAAAGGAGCACAGTGCATTGCATGTTTCCATAGGCACCGTAGCCTACAGAGAGCACACCAGCAGCCATGTGGTGAACTGGCAATAAGAGCACATGGGCAATGCATGTTTCCAGCCCACCAGCAGCCGTGTGGTGAACTGGCACTAAGAGCACATGGGCAATTCATGTTTCCAGCCCATAGGCACCGTAGCCTACACAGAGAACGCCAGCAGCCATGGGGTGAACAGGCACTAAGAGCACATAGGCAATGCATGTTTCCAGCATAGGCACTGTAGACTACACAGAGCACACCAGGAGCCATGGGGTGAACAGGCACTAAGAGCACATGGGCAATGCATGTTTCCAGCATAGGCACTGTAGACTACACAGAGCACACCAGGAGCCATGGGGTGAACAGGCACTAAGAGCACATAGGCAATGCATGTTTCCAGCATAGGCACTGTAGACTACACAGAGCACACCAGGAGCCATGGGGTGAACAGGCACTAAGAGTACATGGGCAATGCATGTTTCCACCACATAGGCACTGTAGACTACACAGAGCACACCAGCAGCCATGGGGTGAACAGGCACTAAGAGCACATGGGCAATGCATGTTTCCAGCATAGGCACTGTAGACTACACAGAGCACACCAGCAGCCATGGGGTGAACAGGCACTAAGAGCACATAGGCAATGCATGTTTCCAGCATAGGCACTGTAGACTACACAGAGCACACCAGCAGCCATGGGGTGAACAGGCACTAAGAGCACATAGGCAATGCATGTTTCCAGCATAGGCACTGTAGACTACACAGAGCACACCAGCAGCCATGGGGTGAACAGGCACTAAGAGCACATAGGCAATGCATGTTTCCAGCATAGGCACTGTAGACTACACAGAGCACACCAGCAGCCATGGGGTGAACAGGCACTAAGAGCACATAGGCAATGCATGTTTCCAGCATAGGCACTGTAGACTACACAGAGCACACCAGGAGCCATGTGGTGAACTGGCACTAAGAGCACATGGGCATGCCACAGTTTACTAAACGAAAAAAGGAAATGTATTTCTACTATATCTGTCGGAGTCAAGATTCATTTAACAATGTAAAACAAAGTTGACTATGGATCCAGCTTTAATAATAATCATCCAAAGTATCCAGACACACAGTATGAATACTGACTATAAAAAGGCAACAAAACTGATTTTCCAATGCCAACCACACAGCGTTGGCAACATAAAACTCCTGTCAATACCTTTTTTGCTTTGAATAAAGAGAGAAGATTTAGATCTGTCTGCTGAGATTTTTCCTTGCTTTTCATCACTGCAAGATGAAAACAAAGTACAGACAGCAATACAAACCTAACAGGGATTCTGATTCTCTCACCTTACAGAAAAAAAAAAAAAGAAAAAAAGTGTTGTTTTTATTACTGAAGAGATAACCTATCACTCTGTGTCACCAGGACAGGAAGTGGGGGATTTCTACTCAAAAGGAAACTCAGACACCAATAAAAACTATCCTCATAAAGGACTATCCTCATTTGTATACAAAACCAACAAACATTTTTACAAGAACTGGACTTCAAAAATGAAAAAGCAACTTGATCAATGTTTTAGTCTACAAACCAGATCTTATTTATAAAATTGTCAGAAGGAAGTACAGCTTTGGACAAGACAGAGAAACCAGACAGCTCCATTCACACATTAGCGGTTTTTCACACGTATTCACCCGTACGTAAAAAAAACAATGCATTGCAATGTGCATTGTTCAGACTATTGCTACGTCATGCAAAATAGCCTAAGTGCGTTTTTATGGGTGGATTCGGCACATATGTTAACGTCCGCATGGTTTTGTTCAGCGCAGTTTTCCACATGAAAAACTGCGTGGAAAAACGCTACCGCTATGTGTGAATGTAGTCTAAGGCCCCTTTCACACGGGCTGATCAGGGGAGGATCCATGCACAGATCCCCTCCTGATCGGAGTGGTACGGATCAGATGTCACCGCCGTGACATCCGTGTCCATAGATCTTGCGATGGAGGAAAACAATGAAATGACCGGACCCCATGTCAGTCTTTTCGGAATTCGATTGAAACAGATATGTCCATTTACATCAGATAACCCCCGATCCAGCTCAAATCAGGTCCGTCGAAATGGAACACTTAGTCTTTTTTTTCCGGACCTGGCCGGAGTCAGGGGTCACAAGGTGTAAACAGATGCCCGTCCATTTACACACGGCTGCCCATAGACTACCACTGGGCGAGCTTGAAGCGGTAGGGACACACAGGGACCATGGGAACAAAAGTAGCCACCCTCCAGAAGGAAGGACAGTGTCAGCACCAATTCAGAGATGATTTGAAGATCTAAAGCGGAGTGATACACAAATAAGATACATTTTTGTGAATAGTGAGGGTACTTGAATGCATTTTTAAGATTTAACTCGAGTTTAGTGTCACTTTAACTTGCATATGATATTTTAATTAGGTTTAAATACAGTTTAACATGAATGTTTGAAATGTACAACACATTTAACATGAGCTATGGGTATTATACATAAAAACTGACAATCTAGCATGCTGAGGCTTACACTATTCAATTAAGGACCAGTCCTTGCTCTTAACATTGCAATGCCCTGACATCACACAAGCAATTTAAAGGAGAGATATCATCTTTTTTTTAATGTTCTTTTAGATAAACATTTTAAAATGATAATCTTAATGAATTACTAAATGTACTAATCAGATTGGTATATTAGAGCAGCCGCCTTTATGAGGTACATATATAGACTTTGCTCCACGTTAAAAGCACACTCTCTACGTGGCCGAGATTTTACCCCGGCAGCTGTTGATCAGAGCGGCTGAGAGACTGTAATGAAATTACAGATAGCCAGTGGTGCGAGAATGTTCAAATTTGTTTATGTAACACAACAATGGAACTAGGGGAAAACTAGCATATAAAATCTGTAGAAAAATGATGAAAAAATTAGTTTAACAAATGATAAAATAATGAAATGAAAGATATCAATATTAAATATAAATCACTTAAAACGCTCTAATGTTTCACTTTTACACAATACCCTATTGGGCTGCAAAAGGACTCTATATTTTGTGGCTGTGGATTGTTTTCTTTGTTCCACAAGAGTGGGAGCACAATGATTCTCTGATCAACAGGTACCAGTCCTTCCATTTTCAATTGAGTAAGGGCTCATTCACACCTATAGCAGTGAGCTGCATTGTACCGCACAACATCAACGCAGGTCACCGCAAGGACACATATAAAACAGGCCCACACAGGGGCCTGAATGGAGGCACATCAGTGCCTGCGTTCCAATCCAGTGCGATCTGCAAAAATGCTGCAAGCACAATTTATGCAGACCGCACTGGGCCCGGAACGCAGGCACTAATGTGCCACGCGTTCTCGTGCCAGGGGGGGTAGGAGGTGTCCCGAAATGCAATACAGTGCGTTCCAAAGGCTGACAGCTCTGGAACGCACTGTTTATGGTGTGAACCGGCCCTTAGGGTAGATGTATACATTTGCCAGATTTTTTACTTCCTGTTCTAGGTAGCCATCTGCCTTGGTAAACATTCTATGTGCGGTGAAGGGGAAAAATAAAGACCTCGAAGGGTTAAGGTAGATGTTTACAACTCCACAGCAATGTGGAATAAGAGTGTGGTCTTACAGGTTAAATTAATTTTGCTTTGCTCAGCGTGTTCATCATCTTGTGATTATGGGTCAGGAGAAGTAGGGTGAGGCAGCCTGACTCATGTCAGGAGGAGATGTATTCTTGTCACTTTCTCCAAATCTGTGCAAGCATTTCATACCCTAGCGAGTCTGACATTTACTAAACACTTTTTGGAGTTAATCCAAACGTCTAAACAAGACCCACCTTATTCTGTACACAAAGCGCCAAATGCTAAAGGAAGTGGCAATGAAGAAGTTTCATACAATTCCTTTGTTTACTTTTGTGACACATGGTGTCATGTTATTCAAGTGTATGGCACAGTATTGCCTTCTTGGAGCAGAAACTATATAAATACCTGTAATAAGTAAATTCTAAAAATGGTGAATATCCCTTTTGGGGGGGGGGGGGGGGGGAAACAAAATAGT